>NC_137917.1:28397504-28410004 GCF_963457725.1 Sprattus sprattus
ATGGTTAGGGTTAACCCGGTGTGTGTGTGTGTGTGTGTGATATGGGGAGGCCCATATATGAAGCCAAAAGATGCAGACACGCAGACGCGCACACACACACACACTCACACAGTCAGTGTACTGTTCATGCCCCTGAGCCAGAGTGGTGTTGGCACTCCCGTCTGATTGGTGCATTCCAGATTCATTCGTACACGTAGCGTTTTACTCTCTAGTTTGTGTGAGGGATGACTTCATTGTGTGGTTTGTCTGTAAATAAAGGTGTTTGTTTGTAAATAAAGGTGTTTGTTTGTAATTAAAGATGGCCTATGCAGTTTGGTCATGTGTTTGCATAGCTGGTATGTTTTAAATGAGGGTCAATAAACATGTTCTCTGACTACTGTTTGCCTGTTGTCACGGTTACCCAGTCTCTCTCACTCACCTTTTTTCAACAGACAAGACACACACACACAGTCATGCATTCACCCTTTGTATAGTTACACACTTCTTCAACCTTCTTAAATGTCTCACACACACTCACTGGCCTTCTGTGCACACACACACACACTCATCCACCCTCTGTGAATGTATGCTGATGATGCTGATAACAATACACATTACCGTGTGTGTGTGTGTGATAACAATACACATTACCATCATCATCATCATCATGTCAGCTTCTGATATTAAACTGCTGATTAACATGTGCCACAGGTTGAATTTAATATCTATTTCATATTTGCTATAATAGCATCTTTACTGTACATCTGCTTTAGGGTTATATATAGTCTTCAGAACACACACACACACACACACACAGATCAGGTAACTTGTCTTCAGAGCCCAGAGACACACAGATCAGGTAACTGGTCTTCAGAGCCCAGAGACACACACACACACAGAGACACACAGATCAGGTAACTGGTCTTCAGAGCCCAGAGACACACACACACACACACACACACACAGATCAGGTAACTGGTCTTCAGAGCCCAGAGACACACACACACACACACACACACACACACACACACACACACACACACACACACAGAGACACACACACACACACACACACACACACACACACAGAGACACACACAGAGACACACAGGTAAAGGTGGGCTGGTCAGACTGTAACCTTCATTGAGGGAGAAAGGAACTGACCACTGAAGTTGTTGACTGGAACGTCTAGTTTATTTGTATACTGAGAGTTACAGATACAAACGCGGCAGTTATTGATAGAAATGTCTTGCATACTTTACTGGTAAAACGAGGAGTAACACAAAAAAGTTAATATTCATATTTATTTATTCCTTTAACCTCCATTGTAATGGTGACTAATATTCAATGAAGCATTTGTCCTCTTAATATGGCGAGTCTTTGGACTCTACAGTTAATATGTACAACACAACCGACACGAGATGCCCACACCACCCAGCTCACACCAGGGAGGGGAGCAGGAGAGGGGGGGGTCAAGGATACTGCTGGGGAGGAGGAGAGGAGAGAAGGGGAGGGGAGAGGAGAGAAGGGGAGGGGAGAGAGAACAGGGGTATCTTCCTGGGGGGCTTCTTCCTAAGGGAGGGGGCAGAGGTGCACATGGTCACCCCCCCCACCTCCTCTTCAAAAACGACAGAAACAGAAAAGATGAAAAAGGACGAGTGCAGGATAGAGGGATCAGATCCACTACATCACAGAGGAGGAGGAGGAGGAGGAGGAGAAGCATACACCACCGAACAGAACCGAACAGAACAGAACAGAACAGCGTTGAAATCAAACTCTTGAAAGACAGAGTTTGAGTCTTCACAAACTTCTTCAGTTTAAAAGACAAATAAAAAAATGTACAGATATCTGGCTGCTTACAAAAAAAATAATAAAAAAAAATCTGTCTAATCAGAAGACAGGTGTGACCAATCACCTTCCCCTCTGCACCTCAGCCAATCATTGGTTGGGGAGCACTCTGGCTGCAGTTTCCATGGCAACAACATTGGAATGGACGTGTTGATCTGCAGTCGCCACGGTGACACATCCCAGCTCTTCAGTGCACAGTTCTCGTCTCCCGTGACAACAGAGTGAAAAGGAACAACAACAACAAACCAAAATAATAATAAACACCAAAAGAAAAAAAAACAGAGTAAACTCCTCCGAAGGCTCCGCCCCTCGACACCCGGCTCAGCCAATGGGGGCCCAGCCCCTCAAGGTCCGGTAGAGCCAATGCCGTGACCAGCCGTAGCCAGAGTCCCGCCTCCCAAGCCAACAACTGGCCAATTAGAAAACTTCTTTGATTGTTTCAAGCAGCAGAATTGGTTGCCTTCTTAAATAAATGCAGTAGCCTATCAGTGATGACCTCGCGGCTCCTGGGGGAGGGCTCTGTCTGTAAGGCCAAATCTTACTGGTCAGTCCCAATGTCTGTAGTCCAATGGCATTAATGGAAGCTTAATGTAAAGTAACGGTAACAATGTGCTAGTTCAAGTGTGAGTATTTAAGACTGTCTACACCAACAATACACAGGTATAGACAAGTGGTGTGTGTGTGTGTGTATGTATATATATATATATGTGTGTGTTTGTGTGTGTGTGTGAGGGTGTGTGCGTGTGTGTGTGTGTGCGTGTGTGAGGTGTCCCTCATGTTTCTAAATGAGCACAGGACACACAGGTACGTGTGTGAATGTGTGTGTGTGTGTGTGTGTGTGTGTGTGTGTGTGTGTGTGTGTGTGTGTGTGTGTGTGTGTGTGTGATAGGTGTCCTTCGTGTCTCTGAATGAGGTCACACAGGTACGTACAGGTAGCAAAGCCCCAGGCCCCACCCCCTCTCTCAGGGACTGGATGAGGAGAGTGGTAGTGGGCGGGGCTCAAGATGCTGATTGGATGAGCAGTCTGTCAGTCAGAAACTCATCTGGTGGCGGCGGCTCTGGATTCGTCTGAGCTGCTGTACTCCGCCTCTGGCTCCGCCTCCTGCTCCAATAGCTCCGCCCCTCCTGCGCCGTCACTGGCCTGCATGCCGGAGGGGCCGGCCTGGGAGGCGGGGTCAGAGGAGGACTGGCCAGTGATCTCGGAGGGGGCGGCGGTCTGCATGATCTTCTGCCGCACCTCTCGGATCTTCAGCTGCAGACACACCTTAGTGGGGAAGATGTCCGAGTAGCGCCCCTGGAACGCTGCCGTGGCCTGGGCTACACACACGCACACACACAGTCAGTCACACACACACACACACACACACACACACACACACACAGTCAGTCACACACACACAGTCAGTCACACACACACACAGTCAGTCACACACACACACACACACACACACACACACACACACACAGGCACACACACACACACAGTCAGTCACACACACACACACACATACACACACACACACACACAGGCACACACACACACAGTCAGTCACACACACACACACACACACACACACACACACACACACACACACACACACACACACACAGAGACACACACACACAGACACACACACACACACACACACACACACACACACACACACACACAGAAAGAGAGGGAGGGAGGGAGAGAAAAGAAGTATTGATATTTATACTCCCCGTAGCAGAGGTGAATATCTTTGCTGCTACTGTGAAGGAGAGTTGCTACTGTGACTTTTTGTCATTCTTACTACTAATCCATTATTTCTTGCTGTAGCAGAACTCTTATGTGAACATTTACATTTAGTCCTTTAGCAGAGGCTTTTGTCCAAAGTCACGTACAAGGGAGAGAACAGACAAGCTAAGAGCAATAAAACCTGGTGTAATAATAAATACTGCTTTTTTAAGAAATAGAAAATGACATAGAAAGAAAAAGAAGTGCGGGACTGTCACTGCTCAAGTGCAAGTTAAGCACTAGTCAAGGTGCCAGTTAGGAAGGGAGGTGCTCTCTGAAGAGTTAAGCACTAGTCAAGGTGCCAGTTAGGAAGGGAGGTGCTCTCTGAAGAGTTAAGCACTAGTCAAGGTGCCAGTTAGGAAGGGAGGTGCTCTCTGAAGAGTTAAGCACTAGTCAAGGTGCCAGTTAGGAAGGGAGGTGCTCTCTGAAGAGTTAAGCACTAGTCAAGGTGCCAGTTAGGAAGGGAGGTGCTCTCTGAAGAGTTAAGCACTAGTCAAGGTGCCAGTTAGGAAGGGAGGTGCTCTCTGAAGAGTTAAGCACTAGTCAAGGTGCCAGTTAGGAAGGGAGGTGCTCTCTGAAGAGTTAAGCACTAGTCAAGGTGCCAGTTAGGAAGGGAGGTGCTCTCTGAAGAGTTAAGCACTAGTCAAGGTGCCAGTTAGGAAGGGAGGTGCTCTCTGAAGAGTTAAGCACTAGTCAAGGTGCCAGTTAGGAAGGGAGGTGCTCTCTGAAGAGTTAAGCACTAGTCAAGGTGCCAGTTAGGAAGGGAGGTGCTCTCTGAAGAGTTAAGCACTAGTCAAGGTGCCAGTTAGGAAGGGAGGTGCTCTCTGAAGAGTTAAGCACTAGTCAAGGTGCCAGTTAGGAAAGGAGGTGCTCTCTGAAGAGTTAAGCACTAGTCAAGGTGCCAGTTAGGAAAGGAGGTGCTCTCTGAAGAGTTAAGCACTAGTCAAGGTGCCAGTTAGGAAGGGAGGTGCTCTCTGAAGAGTTAAGCACTAGTCAAGTTGCCAGTTAGGAAGGGAGGTGCTCTCTGAAGAGTTGGGTCTTCGAGAGCTTCTTAAAGGTAGAGAGGGACGCCCCTGCTCTGGTAGTACTAAGCAGCTCGTTCCACCAATGTGGAACTACAACTGAGAATAGTCTGGCAAGCCACAAGTCACTCGCCGCTTAAAGGTGCATTAAGGATTAATAGCTATTCGCTAAAGGTATGCTAGCAGCTAAAACTAACGAAATCTCTTGAAATGTGCTGACTTTGACATTATGACAAACTAATTACTCAACGACTGTCCTTACACAGTCAAACATCAATCATGTGCAACACAAGACTAAGCAAGACGGCAAATAAGCTACTTACTAGATCGGCAGAAGGTAATCAAAGTCAGGTCGGCGGGCATCGGCAGGCAAAACTACAGAAGGCAGTTATATGCCTATCGACCCTGCTATGCCATTGGCACGGACGCAATTCTCCATATTAAAAGTCATTGTAGCGCCCCAATTTTTTTTAAGCTGTTATTTTCAGGTTAAACTGCTTATCCTAACCCTAATCCTGAAGCATAATTGTTGCATATTGTGCCTTTAAGTTTGAATTGAAGTCGACTGAAACGAGGGCGGGGGGGTCAGGGGCTTAGAGGTCAAAGGTGAGAGGTTACCGGAGGGGAAGAAGCCGTGCTCCTGGAACAGAGTCATGACCAGAGCCCTCCGCTGATCCAGCGTCCGACGCAGAGACGAGTACGGAACCTTCTCAAACTCCATTTCCCCCAGGACGTCCTCTCCTTCAGCAGCTGACAGAGGAAGAGGAGGAGAGGAGAGGAGAGGAGGAGAGGAGAGGAAGAGAGGAGGAGAGAGGAGAGAGAGGAAGAGGAAGAGAAAGAGGAGAGGAGAAAGAGGAGAGGAGAGAGGAAGAGGAGAGGAGAGGAGAAAGAGGAAAGAGAGGAGAGGAGGGAGGAAGAGGAGAGGAGAGGAGAGAGAGGAGAGGAGAGAGAGGAGAGGAGTGAGGAAGAGGAGAGGAGAGGAGAGGAGAGAGAGGAAGAGGAGAGGAGGGAGAGGAAGAGGAGAGGAGAGGAGAGAGAGGAAGAGGAGAGGAGGGAGAGGAAGAGGAGAGAGAGATGAAGGGTAGGAGAGGAGAGGAGGAAGAGAAACAGAACAGCACTGAAGGTCATCCGAGAGAGAATCTGATGATGACCATTACGATGATGATGATGATGGTGATGATGATAATGGTGATGATGATGATGATGATGATGGTGATGATGATGATGGTGATGATGATGATGGTGATGATGATGATGATGATGGTGATGATGATGATGGTGATGATGATGATGCTGATGATGGCGCTCAAACCTACCTGGCCTCTCGAAGGTGAAGATGTCTCCCTCACACTTGGCGGCGCTCTTGGGCGTGTTGGGCTCCGAGCTGCAGCTGGAACGTCTGTGACTCTTGCGCTTCGGATTCGGAGAAACTGGATCCTCCGTGGATGAATCCAGATCTGCACACACACACACACACACACACACACACACACACACACACACACGAAACTGTGTAAACACCCAGAGAAAAAGCATCCTCCATGTAGTCCAGATCCACTACCACACACACAGGAAACAGTTCCACACAATCAGTCCACACACACACACGCACGCACACACAGACACACACACACGCGCACACACACACACACACACACACACACACACACACACACACACACACACACACACACACACACACACACACACACACACACACACACACACACACACACACACACACACACACACACACACGCACACACACAAACAGACACACACACAGACACACACACGCACACGCACACACACAAACAGACACACACACAGACACACACACAAACACAAACAGACACACACACAGACACGCACACACACAAACAGACACACACACAGACACACACACGCACACACACAAACAGACACACACACAGACACACACACAAACACAAACAGACACACACACAAACAGACACACACACTCACCGGTGGAGTTCTTCCTCTTGCGGCGGTAGCTGCCTAGGATGGCTCACAAACACACACACACACACACACACACACACACACACACACAGACACAAACACACACACACACACACAAATAGACACACACACACACACAAACACAAACACAAACAGACACACGCACAAACAGACACACGCACAAACAGACACACTCACACACACACACACTCACCGTTGGAGTTCTTCCTCTTGCGGCGGTAGCTGCCTAGGATGGCTCACACACACACACACACACACACACACACACAAACACACACACACACACACACACACACACACACACACACACACACACTCACCGGTGGAGTTCTTCCTCTTGCGGCGGTAGCTGCCTAGGATGGCCCGGGGTGAGGTGGCCAGGCTCTGGAGCGTCGGAGAGGGCAGCACCTCGTCCGGTCGGAACTCCGGCAGCTCAGCGAATCGCTCCTCAAAGTACACCTCCGACAGAACCCTGCTGCAACCAATCACAGCTTAGACGGCGGGACATCCACAACCAACAACCAATCCCATTCCCTCTATGCGAGTGTGTGTGTGTTTCTGTGCAAGTGTGTGTGAGTGAGTGATCCTGTGAGTGTGTGTGTGAATTTCTGTGAGTGTGTTTGTGTGTGTGGGTGTGTTGCTATGCAAGTTTGTGTTTGTGTGTGAGAGTTTCTGCGAGTGCGTGTGTGTTTCTATGCGAGTGTGTATGTGTGGGTGTGTGTTTCTATGCGAGTGTGTGTTTATGTGTGTGTAACTTACTTGTCCACGGAGTCAAATGTGCGCTTGAGGGGTGGGGGGCGAACTTTGACCTTTTTGGCTGGGGGGGCGTCTTTGTCCCCGTGAGGCGGGGGTGGAAGGGGGAGGTCTGGGCCGGGGGGAGGGGGCGGAGGGGAGGAGGGGTGCGAGTCCTTCCAGCCAGCCTGCAACACAGAGAGAGAGACAGAGTGTGAGGGTGTGTGTGTGTGTGTGAGAGATTGCACTTTCATACTTTAACATTCACACAATCACACAGACATAGAAGTACACACACACACACACACACACACACACACACACACACTCACACACAAACACACAACACAACACAACACAACACACACACACACACACACACACACACCTGTAACCAAGGTTAACCTACATTTATTTTAGATTCTGTATAGAAAAATAGGTATAAACAGTAAATAATAGTCTAATAATAAAATATTTGTATTATACTGATTAGTTATATATTTGTAAGTACTTTAAAAATGTAGCATGTTGTTTTGATGAATGAATTGTAATTGATTAAATGAAATGTAATGTCGCCCTCTACAGGAAAAAAGAGATGTTGAGACAATTTCAAAAAGTTTACGGTAACAACATTTTTCAACTCACAACTAGTAAGCGTCTTGATGACCCAATTAGTTAGAAGAATCAGTTCGATTACATTTTGAAGTTGAATTGTTTTATACGAGTTAATTGAAAAGGTACAGTTGTAGCTATAAGTTGAAATTTATGATTTATGTTTGTGCTAATGGAGTGCTAACGTGTAGCCTAGCCAGCTAGCTACAGCGAAACTACAGAGGATCTGCTGGATGTTTGTACAAGGATGTTTGTTTGAATACCGTACACTTGAAGATCGAGACGAGGATTGTCTTTGTGGAGTTATCTACATTGAGTTTTGACTGACTTACCGACTGACTAAATACCCCTTGAACTACGACGACAACTGGATGGCGAGCTTCCCACCGAACTAGAGAAAACCGAACTCTACACCACAACAGACTGTTTGTTATAATAGAGTTAAATAAGAACAAATAGGAATTAATAAAGAGTTTGAGTTGATTTAAAGTTCTGATATTGAGTTATTTTGATGAATGTTTTTTATTTTACACACACACACACACACACACACACACACACACACACACACATCACATGAGGAAATAAAGCTTCTCCAAACCAACTCAAGCTCTCCATCCTTGGCAGAATATTTTCTGAATCCCCTACAGTGGGATGCTCTGCCATATCAGTCTACATCACAGACACACACACACACACACACCTCTTTGGTGGGGGGCTCTTTCCGGCCTGAGGTGGCCAGGCTATCGCCGGTGCTGTGTGCCTCTGAGGACCCCTCCTCCACGGGCCTGGCCGGAGAGGTGCCCGACTCGACAGGTTGGTCCATCTCAAAAGAGAAACGAGGCGTGCTCTCCCTCTCTCTCTCTTTCTCTCTCTCCCTCTCTCTGTCTTTCTCTCTCTCCCTCTCTCTGTCTTTCTCTCTCTCCCTCTCCCTGTCCTTCTCCCTCTCCCTCTCTCGCTCCCTCTCCTTCTCTCTCTCCTTCCCTCGGCTGTTGGCCTCATAGTTGCCGACTGGAATGGACGCCACCGTGGCCTTCACCTTCTGAGGGACCCTCACTGGGTGCGACACCAGCTTAGGGGTGCCCGGTGCACTGCCTGAGGAAAAACAACAACACAACAACAATAAGCACACAATCACTTTCCGTCCCTCCCTCTCACACATCATGCCAGAGGAACCTGTAAGTCACACACACACACGCAGGCTATCCAGGCAAATCAACAAGAAACAATGTCACACACTCACTCACACACACACACTCACGCACTATGCATGCTCGTCTCACCTGTGTGTGTGGGTGCTGGAGGACTGGTAGGCTGCAGTGGCACTGCAGTGCCAGACGGGGGCGCCGATGAGCTGGCTGGAGTCTTGCTGGAGGCCTGAGGGGACCTGTCTGTCTGCCTGTCTGTCTGCCTGTCTGTCTGTGGGGAGTAAGACTCAGGCAGCCTGTCTGTCTGCCTCTCCAGGGTGGGGTGGGGGTGTCGGTCTGCCTGTGGGGATGTGTGTGTGTGTGTGAGTGTGTGTGTGTGTGTGTGTGTGAGGGGCGGGCTGGGTGTGTGTTTGGGCAGGATGTGGGGGGACTGGCTGGAGGAGCTGGACACGGTGTACACCACACTGGGTGGCACTGTTGCCACGGAAACCACCCCCGTTGCCAGGGTGACGCTGCTTGGAGGGTAGATGGCCGTCACAATCTTGCCCCCGGCTGCTGAGGCTTGAGAGGGGCAATTAGAAGATGGGATGGGGGTTTGACCTGGAGAGAGAGAGAGAGAGAGAGAGAGAGAGAGAGGGAGGGAGGGAGGGAGAGAGAGAGAGAGAGGGAGGGAGAGAGAGAGAGAGAGGGAGAGAGAGCGAGAGAGAGGGAGGGAGGGATGGAGGGAGAGAGAGAGAGATAAAGAGAGAGAGAGTGAGAGAGAGAGAGAGAAGAAGGGAGGGAGAGGGAGGGAGAGAGGGAGAGAGAGAGAGAGAGAAGAAGGGAGGGAGAGGGAGGGAGAGAGGGAGAGAGAGAGAGAGAAGAAGGGAGGGAGAGGGAGAGAGAGAAGAAGGGAGGGAGAGGGAGGGAGAGAGAGGGGGGAGAGAGAGAGGGAGGGAGGGAGAGATAGAGAGATAAAGAGAGAGAGAGAGAGAGAGAGAGAGAGAGAGAGAGAGAGAGAAGAAGGGAGGGAGAGGGAGGGAGAGAGAGAGAGAGAGAAGAAGGGAGGGAGAGAGATAGAGAGGGAGGGAGAGGAAAACAAACTCATTCAAAGTCATTCATTTTGACACACTGCTTCTTCATCTTCTCACAGGTTTAATAAGGGTGTGTGTGAAGGTAGGACTGACCTGGAATCAGTGGCTGAACGAGTGTCTGGCCAGGTGGAGCAATTGCAGTGAAGCCAAGCGTTGCTAGGGGCGACGGCACATATGCAGATCCTGAAGGGTGTGGGGTCGGCTGGGTGGAGCCTGTCGTCGTGGATACCAGAGGCAGAGGAGAGTGGATACCTGGTGTGGACTGGACGTAAGTAATCCTGAGAGAGAGAGATGGAGAGAGAGAGGGAGAGAGAGAGAGAGAGAGAGAGAGAGAGAGAGAGAGAGAGAGAGATATGGAGAGAGAGAGGGAGAGAGAGAGAGAGAGAGAGAGAGAGAGAGATATGGAGAGAGAGAGGGAGAGAGAGAGAGAGAGAGAGAGAGAGAGAGAGAGACAACGCTATTGTGCTTTTTATCCAGAAAAAACCGCAGCTCCATCGTTTACTAGCGTTGGTTCACAGGACAGTCTTCACCTCAGCAATATGCCGGCGACGTTAACACTTTGCACCAACGGGCTGAAGCGTTCAATGGGGCGTATGTGTAATGTGGAATGGCCAACGTCTTCATTTTCTTATTTATATACGTGGCCATATAAGGTCACCCTACGTATAATAAACCATGATATCAAATTACAAATACCGTGATAGAAGATTTTGGCCATATCGCCCACCCCTAGTGTGTGTGTGTGTGTGTGTGTGTGTGTGTGTGTGTGTGTTACATGTGTGTATAAATTCCAGCTCTTCGGTGCTTTTTGGAGAGGCACTGCAGTCAAGAGAAACTCAAATGCCGCGGAGGACAGAGAGAGAGAGAGAGAGACTGTGTGTGTGTGTGTGTGTGTGTGTGTGTGTGTGTGTGTGTGTGTGTGTGTGTGTGTGTGTGTGTGTGTGTGTGTGTGTGTGTGTGTGTGTGTGTGTGTGTGTGCGTGTGTGTGTGTGCGTGCGTGTGTGTCATACCTTGTTGGAGGGGGCGGCAGCAGCACCGCGTGCGAGGGGGTGGACCCTGGGGTGACCACTGCAGCAGTTCCCATGGAAACGGGGAAGGGGCTCCCAGAATGCAATGCTCCTCCTGTGGGGAGCTGTGATTGGACAACAGGCATAGGAGCGATCTGGATGATCTAAAAACAGAGCAGAAGACCTTAGACAACTGCAGAGCAACACACACACACACACTCACAGACACACACACACACACACACACACACACACACACACACACACACACACACACACACACACACACACACACACACACACACAGACACAGACACGCACACACTCACATACACAGACACACACACAGACACACACACACACAGACACACACACACACACACACACATACACACACACGCACAGATCTTACTCACCTTACTTCCTGTTTGGGCTCCGTTCTGGACAGGAAGAGGAGGAGCCACAAGAGGAAATGTGGATTGAGAAGTAGCCTGCACTGTCCTTACTGTTGCCATGGAAATCATCTTGCCCTGCAAGACTTGTGACTGAGTTTGCACTGTGGACAGAAACATCAATCACATTAACGGACCTGGTCTGGGTGTGTGTGGAAGGGTGTGTGTGTGTAAATTAATTTCCATGTGTATGTGTGCTTATGTGTGTATTTGTATTAGTGCGTTTGTGTATGAGTGCGTGTGTGTGTGTGTGTGTGTGTGTGTGTGTGTGTGTGTGTGTGTGTGTGTGCGTGCGTGTGTACACTCTCTGTGGTCGTGTGTGTGTGTGTGTGTGTGAGAGCGTGTGTGTGTTCAATCTATGCCTCACCTCCTGACCCAGGGCTGACCACTCCCACTGCAGGACTGGAGGCGTAGCCCGCCAATGAAGCCGCCCCCGCCTGCTTCCCATTGGCCAGTGAGACATGTGTGGGCGGGGCTGTCGGCAAGGTGAAGACACTGGTTGGATGGTTTGCCAGGTGAGGGGAGGGGCTCTTGGGGAGGGTGGGTAGGATGTACTGCACCTGCGCCAGCGCCTTTCCCCCTACAGAGGGCGCCAGAGACGCCGGCAGCAGCTGAGGCTGCAGCAGGGACAGAGGGGCGGGGCCATTCATGTGGGAGGGGCCAGAGTAGTGGGGGGAGGGGCTAAAGAGCTGCACAGCAGGCTGGGCTGGGAACGCCCCTCCCACTACGAGATTGGTCACCAGCCCTCCAGGGACCGCCCCTGCGCTTACGGGATTGGGCGATGAGGAGGAGGAGTACCCCGCCCCTCCTGCTGGTCCTATAAGAAGCTGTGTGGTGGGAGGGGCT
>NC_137917.1:28417504-28420004 GCF_963457725.1 Sprattus sprattus
CACTACACACACACACTAGACACACCAACAGCAGCAGAGGACATGTTCACAGCTCACTCTCACTCACTGGACACAGCATCACTCACTGGACACAGCATCACTCACTGGACACAGCATCACTCACTGGACACAGCATCACTCTCACTCACTGGACACAGCATCACTCACTGGACACAGCATCACTCACTGGACACAGCATCACTCTCACTCACTGGACACAGCATCACTCACTGGACACAGCATCACTCACTGGACACAGCATCACTCTCACTGGCCAGTCTCACTGTGGCACTGGCCTCTAGTGACCTCACAGAGGGCTGTGCCCATGTTACTGGTCTGCAGGTGGGGACCTGTGTGCATGAGGAAACTCCATTCCCTGATGCTTTGAGATATATGCTAACCTACATGTTCTATTATGCTCACCTACATGCTCTACATGTTCAGCCTACATGTTCAATGCTAACCTACATGTTCTATATGCTCACCTACATGCTCTACATGTTCAGCCTACATGTTCAATGCTAACCTACATGTTCTATATGCTCACCTACATGCTCTACATGTTCAGCCTACATGTTCTATATGCTAGCCTACATGTTCTATATGCTAACCTACATGTTGTATATGCTAACCTACATGTTCTATATGCTAACCTACATGCTCCACATGTTCAGCCTACAAGTTGAAGAGACATGCTAGCCTTGTTTATGGATTTAGCCTCCTTGCTACACACCCGCCTCCCCAGTCTGAGGTTGCGGATCTGAGTCCAGAGTGGGACAGTGCTGACACTCATTTCATTTAAAGGACGGACAAAAAACTAAAGAGGAGGGAGAGGAACCACAGGTCAAACATCAGAACCTGGAGTTAGATCCGAACCTGGGGTTAGGGTTGGCTATGAACACACACACTGCCCTGGAAGATCAGAACCTGGGGTTAGGGTTGGCTATGAACACACACACTGCCCTGGAAGATCAGAGCCTGGTGTTAGGGTTGGCTATGAACACACACACTGCCCTGGAAGATCAGAACCTGGGGTTGCTGCTGACACTCATTTCATCTAAAGGACAGACAAAAACTAAAGAGGAGAGAGAGGAGGGGAGAAGAGAGGAGAGGAGAGAAGAGGAGAGACTAGAGGAGAGGAGAGGAGAGGAGGGGAGGGAGAGATGAGGAGGGAGAGGAGAGGAGAGGAGAGGAGAGACTAGAGGAGAGGAGGGAGAGGAGAGGAGAGGAGAGACTAGAGGAGAGGGGAGAGGAGAGGAGAGGAGAGGAGAGGGGGGAGGGAGAGATGAGGAGGGAGAGGAGAGGAGAGGAGAGGAGAGACTAGAGGGGAGGAGAGAAGAGGAGAGAGAGAGAGGAGAGGAGAGGGGAGGAGGGAGAGGAGAGAAGAGGAGAGACTAGAGGGGAGGAGAGAAGAGGAGAGAGAGGAGAGGAGAGGGGAGGAGGGAGAGGAGAGAAGAGGAGAGACTAGAGGAGAGGAGAGGAGAGGAGAGAGCGGAGAGGAGAGAGGAGAGGAGGGGAGGGAGAGATGAGGAGGGAGAGGAGAGGAGGGGAGGGAGAGACTAGAGGAGAGGAGAGGAGGGGAGGGAGAGAAGAGGAGGGAGAGGAGAGGAGAGGAGAGAGAGGAACCACAGCTATAGGACTCCTGGACAAGCCCACTATGCAACCAACCAACAGGGCTGTGTAGAAGCACACACACACACACACACACACACACACACACACACACACACACACACACACACACACACACAGACACAGACACACACACACACACACACACACACACACACACACACACACACACACACACACACACAGCAGCACTTTTCAAAACAGATGACAGTGTGAAGAGATGGTTACCAAACATGCTGAGTCCCTGGCGAAGATACTGGGGGCTTTCAGACGAAAACATGGCTGTAGAAACTCCTTACTGGTGATGACAGTGGAAATATTAATAATACAAAAACACGTAATTTGCGAAAACAAAATACAAAAATCTTCTTTAAAAACACTTAATGTCAATTGTTTATTTTTTTCTTCAAAAATGAATGGAGATGCGGATCCATCCGATAGAACCAGAGAAAAAAAAATCTGACGGCCTCAAGTCGTCTGCAGGTAAACTGAAGTCCGTGCGTAAAAACAGTCACATACGATAGCGGCTTCACTGCTAGCTCGCGCTCGGGGCTGCCTTCGCCAACATCGCCTTTAGAGATGCACGCAGGCACCGGAGCTCGTCTGTCCTGGGTGTTTTCTTGCTGTTGTGTCAGCCAGATTTATTGAAAGCACGGTGAGATCAATCCAGTCGGTCCTGCTGACATCATCTCTGATCTGAAGCCACAGACCCACAGAGACCGCGCTACGACAGTTGTTCTACAGTTCCTGGCGAACTGTCCGAAATAACAAATACAGTGTAAAACCATCAAATATCATATAGAACAACAGTGTCAACGCATTAACGCGCATAACAGGACTGCAAACTCTGCCTTCTTTTTTTTTTGGT
>NC_137917.1:28425004-28427504 GCF_963457725.1 Sprattus sprattus
ATGTGTGTGTTTGAGTATGTGAGTGAGTGTGTAAGTGTATTAGTGTGTGAGTATGTGAGCGAGTGTGTCAGTGTGTGAGTGAGAGTGTAAGTGTGTGAGTATGTAAGTGCGTGAGTGTTTGAGTATGTGAGTGTGTAAGTGTGTGAGTGAGTGTGTATGTACCGTAAGTGAGTGTGTGTGAGTGTTTGTTGAGTGAGTATGTGAGTGTGTGTGTCAGTGTGTGAGTATGTAAGTGTGTGAGTGTTTAAGGATGTGAGTGTGTCAGTGTGTGAGTGAGAGTGTATGTAAGTGAGTGCGTTACTATGTGAGTGTGTGTGTGTGAGTGAGTATGTGAGTGTGTAAGTGGGGGTCCTTCTCCCTCTTCATTCACTACATTGGTGTCAGAGTGAGTAAGCCTTGAACGGTGGAAATAGCAGAGTTCCATTGGCATGAAACGATCGCTAGTTATCTAACTGAGGATACATCCTCAATTTAACTTAAAGTTATGGACAATTAAAAAAATGATAAAAGGAAAAGGCATAAAGAGACAAAGTACCTGTGCGGCTTCACAAATACACTTAGCAGCTAACTAGTCCATATCAACACACACTAGCAGCTAACTAGTCCATATCAACACACACTAGCAGCTAACTAGACCATATCAACACACACAAGCAGCTAACTAGTCCATATCAACACACACTAGCAGCTAACTAGGCCATATCAACACACACAAGCAGCTAACTAGTCCATATCAACACAAACTAGCAGCTAACTAGTCCATATTAGCACACACTAGCAGCTAACTACTCCATATCAACACGCAGCTAACTAGTCCATATCAACACAAACTAGCAGCTAACTAGTCCATATTAGCACACACTAGCAGCTAACTACTCCATATCAACACGCAGCTAACTAGTCCATATCAACACACACTAGCAGCTAACTAGTCCATATCAACACAAACTAGCAGCTAACTAGTCCATATTAGCACACACTAGCAGCTAACTACTCCATATCAACACACACTAGCAGCTAACTAGTCCATATCAACACACACTCACAGCTAACTAATCCATATTAGCACACACTAGTAGCTAACTAGTCCATATTAGCACACACTAGCAGCTGCCAACTGTAACCATGGTTCCCTAAAATAGAGAGAGTTAAGATAGTTCACTATCAATACCATGTTGTTCTTTTCCTGATACATTCATAAAGATTCATCTGTGAAAGAGGCTGTACACACAGATGCGCGCGCACGCACACACACACACACACACACACACACACACACACAAACAGACGCACTTCAGTACTGCCAAGATCAGTAGTGGAATGTTTGAGCAAAAGAAGGGGAGAGAGAGAAAGTGAGAGAGAGAAAAAGAGGGAGGGGGAAGTACAAAAATAGATTGAGAGTCAGTAGAGGGGGAAGAGGAGGAGGGGAAGAGAAAGAAGAGAGAAAACAGAACTTCTCTTATGGGAGGAAGGGATAGAGAGAGAGAGGAGAGAGTGGGATGGATAGAGGGGGAGAGAAGGGAGGGGAGGGAGAGAGAGAGATAGGAGAAAGAGAGAAGGAAGAGAGAGAGAGAGGGAGAAAGAGAAAGAGAGGGAGAGAGAGAAGGGAGGGGAGGGAGAGAGAGAGGGGGAGAGAGAGAAGGGAGGGGAGGGAGAGAGAGAGAGGGGAGAGAGAGAGAGGGGGAGAGAGAGAGAGAGGGGGAGAGAGAGAGGGGGAGAGAGGGAAGGGAGGGGAGGGTGAAAAAGAAAGAGGCACATTCAGGGAAAGAAACACAAAGAATGGAAAAAGGCCAAATCCACCCTAAAGCTCTTAAACCCTGAAATTCACACACGTTGTAAATGTGTCAAGTACCCCATCACACACACACACACACACACACACACACACACACACACACACACACACACACACACACACACACACACACACACACACACACACACGCGCGAGGGAATTCCCCGAAAAGCACAACAAAACATGTCATAAAGCAGTGGCTTTCCACATAGTTGTCAATCAACTGGCATCACAATAGGGGGAGGGTCTGAGGCCCTGTCAGCCAGTGAGCTTGCAGGGATTTTGGGCTTGAGCCAATCAGGTCACAGTCAGTGCCAACAACTCAGCAGTACCAGCAGTGCTCATAGTAAACAGTGTTACGTCCAGTGTGAGTGTGTGTGTGTGTGTGAAGCACAGTACACACCATCAATTAAATTCCATTTTATTTATTATGCGCCAAAAAAAAAAAAATTCTCATACATACACACACACACTGTACATACACACACACACACACACACACACACACACACACTGTACATACATACACACACACACTCACATACACACAATCGTCAAATGTTCACATCAATGTTGATTGATTTTGATTTCATTTTGAAAGAATTCTGCTTCTTATTATCTCATCATGTGTGTGTGCGAGGGTGTGTGTGTGTGCATGTCAGAGTGTATGTGTGTGTGTGCTTGCAAGGGTATGTGTGTGTGAGA
>NC_137917.1:28432504-28442504 GCF_963457725.1 Sprattus sprattus
CCTGCTGTGTATTTACATGTGTGTGTGTGTGTGTGTGTGTGTGTCTTTACAGTTATAGCCGACAATCCCCAGTGGGGGTGTGGCTATCCCTTTAACGCAGTGATGTCATTCCCTCAGTGGGGGTGTGGCTATCCCTTTAATGCAGTGATGTCATCCCTTCAGTGGGGGTGTGGCTATCCCTTTAACGCAGTGATGTCATCCCTTCAGTGGGGTGATGGGAATGGAAGACAGGCAATGGTGTTCCAGAGACTGGGTGTCAGACACACACACACACACACATACACACACACACACACACACACACACACACACAAAAACACACACACACAAACACACACACACACACACACACACACACACACACACACACACAGAAACACACACACACAAACACACACACACACACACACACACACACACACATATAAAATGGTGTGGGCTGTCCAGACACACGGCACACATACACACACACACACATTATTCCTGGGTGACACACACACAAACGCACTCACATAAGGTGCTAGTCCACATGAACACACTAGGAACTCACAGACACACCCATAAACCTTAGACAACCGTCATAGATAGCTATTTATCTAAAATGCCAAACACCCCCCCAAACACACACACACACACACACACACACACAAACACACACACACATACACACACACGCACACATTTAGGCAAAGATGAATCACTGCCTCAGGTAAAACATTCCTCCCTCGCACACACTCAACCACACTTAAACTCAATAATACACAAACACACACTATATATAATATATAAAACTTAAGTTAATCTAAATCATGTTATTTATTTGACAAAATATCAGGCATTATATTTCAGTGTACTGCTGATGCATATTGCTCCATCTGTTAGTTTGTTAGTTTTGTAGTTTTGAACCACCATGTTTGTAGTTTATATCCACCATGTTTGTAGTTTCTACCCAGCATGTTTGTAGTTTATATCAACCATGTTTGTAGTTTCTAACCAGCATGATTGTAGTTTATATCCACAATGTTTGTAATTTCTAACCAGCATGTTTGTAGTTTATATCCACCATGTTTGGAATGTTTATCCACCATGTTTGTAGTTTATATCCGACATGTTTGGAGTTTTTAACCAGCATGTTTGGAGTTTATATCCAGCATGTTTGTAGTTTATATCCACCGTGTTTGTAGTTTTGAACCAGCATGTTTGTAGTTTATATCCACCATGTTTGTAGTTTTTAACCACCATGTTTGTAGCTTTTAACCACCATGTTTGTAGTTTATATCCACCATGTTTGTAGTTTATATCCACCATGTTTGTAGTTTTAAACCAGCATGTTTGTAGTTTATATCCACCATGTTTGTAGTTTATATCCACCATGTTTGTAGTTTTTAACCATGATTGTGGCGCTGGAAAGGTGGGCAGGGCTTACCTGTGCCGGGCCGGCCCATGATGATGTCCTTGCGGGGGGCAGGTAGGAGGAGGGGCAGCAGGGCGGTGGGGGAGGGGTGGCACGGCACCGGCTGCTGCAGCACACCCTGACTGGCGGTCGCCATGGAGATGTAGGTCAGTGTGGTGCCTGATTGGTCTGTCAAGTCTGAGGGGGCGGAGCCAGGCAGGGATGGAGAAGAAACCAGCACAAGGGTTGGGCCGGGACTTTGGATAAGGACGGCCCCCTTGGCCACATCGGCAGCGTTGATTGGCACAGGCACCTGCAGCTGGGCCAATCCCTGCTGAGAGGAGGTGTGGTCACCGTCTTTGTGGGAGGAGTTTGGCACAGGGCCTGGGCGGGCCAGAAGTGGAGCCTCTGTGAAGTTGGCCAATGGCGGCTCAGGATTCCGGACGATCACTGGAGAGTCCCGCAAGGCATGATGGGACGCTGGAGGACCCTGCCCTGAGCCAGAGACTAAGGGGGCGGGACAGGAGGGTGTGGTCTGGCTACGGGGGCGGGGCCCTGTGTCTCTGGAGTCTTCGTTAACGAGGGGGGGGGGCACGGGGGGGCTGACGGGCACGCTGAAGGTCATGAGGGGGGGCTGAGAAGAGGAAGAGGGCGGGCGCTCGCACTCCGCAGCAGGTTTGGGGGGGGCGCTGGGTTGCCGGGGGCGACGTGCGGGGGGGGGGGGCAGAGGAGCCGGTGTGATGGGGCTGAAGAGGGTGGGGCGGAACCCAAAGAGGGGGGAGGGGGAGTGCGAGGGGGCGGGGCTGAACGGCGACTGGTGATTGGACACGGGCGAGAAGGAGGGCGTGGCCGAGCGGGAGCTGCCCAGCGACACCAGCATGCTGGCCGCCTCGCACTCCTCCAGGTCGAACCGCGACGACCAATCCTGCGGCAGCAGCAGACGCAGGCTCCTCCCGCCCTCGCTGCTGTCGCGCGACGACGTCTCCTCCCACTCCAGCTCGCTGCTGATAGCCCTGCCCCTCGTCTCCGAGGAGGACGGCGGCGTGGTCGTCGTCATGGCGCCCATGGCCTCCATCTCGCGGCTGCGGAGCGACAGGTGTCGTGAGCAGTACCCGCGTCGCTGCGACTCCTTCATGCAGCGGTCCTGCGAGCACAGACGCCGCCACTGCTTCCCGTTAAACTTCTTCCGCACGCCGGCCGGGGTACACACCACGTCCCCCTTACGGTAGCGCTGCTGCTGCTGCTGCACGGCCGCCGCGGCTGACAGGGGGGTACGGGGGCGCGGGGACGAGTCTACTGAGGGCGTCAGGGTCGGGGTGCCGGACGGGGTGAGGGGGGGCGCCCCCCTGGATCTGGGCGAGGGGCAGGAGGAGGAGGAGGAGGAGGAGGAGGGCAGGGCGGTGGCGGGAGAGGGGGGGGGCTGTGGGTGTGTGTGTGTGTGGGGGGGGCCCAGGGGGGTTCCTGGGAGGGGGCTGGGGTGGCCGGGGGGGGTGGAGTGGAAGTGTCTGTTCTGGGGCGCCCCCCCCACTGCCGCTGGTCTGGAGCCACACACCCCCAACGCCCCCAACGCCCCGACCCCTTCCTCTAGCGACCCCAGGTTCAACCGCAACACCTCCATGTCTTCCTCTGGGGTCTGTGAGTGTGTGTGTGTCTCAGAGTGTGTGTCCGTGTGTGTTTGAGGTGTCTGGTCCGAGTTGGTGTGTGCGTGTGTTTGTATTTCCCGGTTGGAGTATGTGTGTGTTTCAGTGTGAATCCTGCTCCCTCTGCAGCCTGTGCCACTAGCGCCCCCTACAGCTCTGGTGCTGTCACAGCCGTCCTGCTCACTAGCGCCCCCTACAGCTCTGGTACGGTCACAGCCGTCCTGCTCACTAGCGCCCCCTACAGCTCTGGTACTGTCACAGCCGTCCTGCTCACTAGCGCCCCCTACAGCTCTGGTACTGTCACAGCCGTCCTGCTCACTAGCGCCCCCTAC
Organism: Sprattus sprattus; assembly: GCF_963457725.1. Classification (NCBI taxonomy): domain Eukaryota; kingdom Metazoa; phylum Chordata; class Actinopteri; order Clupeiformes; family Clupeidae; genus Sprattus; species Sprattus sprattus. Next base: position 28,435,870 of record NC_137917.1, read on the forward strand.
TGCTGACGCTGTGCTGACAGCATATGTGTGTGGGGTACAGCTAGCATTAGCACTGCTGCTAGCTATAGAGGTGCTGTTAGCTATATAGCTGCTGTTAGCTCCAGCATTGGGGTCTGTGCTAGAGGTAAGGGTAGGGTTAGAGGTAGGAGTAGCCTTGGCATTCAAGGTTAGCTTAGCATTAATGTGTTGTGCTGTGGAAAGGTTAGGGTGAGGGTTAGAGGTAGGGCTACCATTAGCATTATAGGGTAGATGAGCATCAATGTTAGTGTTAGGGTTGGGTTGGGCGCTAGGGCTAGCTTTTGCGTTAGCTGGGTAAATGTCGGCGTTAAGGTTGGGGTTGGGGGCAGAGGTAGGGCTAGCCTTGGCGCTACAGGTAGCTATAGGTTTAATGATGGCGTTGGGGTTGGCGTTGAGGTTGGGCTTAGGTGCGGAGGTAGGGCACTGGCCTTGATTAAAGGCGCTAGCTGCTTGAGCTGCGGCGCTAGCTGCTTTAAAGGCGCTAGCTGCAAGGCGCTCGTACATGTAGCTCTTCTTAGGCACTCTGGCTTTGAAGGTGGCGGTCTTTCGACTGGAATGGCTGCTGCTAGAGCTGTGATTGGCCGATGGGATACTAGCGCTGATATTATTGGTTGATGTACTTTTGGGAACACTATGATGAGTTGAGGTGTTGACAGCTCCACTCTCATTGGGTGAGGAGCTGTTAGCTCCACTGGGATTGGATGATATGATGTTAGCTCCACTGTGATTGGCCGAGGAGCTGTTTGCTCCACTGTGACTGGCTGAGGAGCTGTTAGCTCCACTGTGATTGGACGATATGATGTTAGCTCCACTGTGATTGGACGATATGCTGGAGTGGATGGCTGCTGAGGAGTTGGAGCTGTTTGTTCCAGAGTTGCATTTGGAGCTGTTGTGGACGCTGTTGTTGTTTATATTGTTCTTGTTTATAGTGTCTGAGCTGTTGCTGCTGGTGGTCATGGAGATGTTGTTGTTGTTGTTGTTGTGGCTGTTGTTGTTGCTGCCGCAGTGCACTGTAGCGGCGGGAGTTTTTCTCTCCTCTGCCATTTTTCTCTTTTCTCGTTTTCTCTTAGTCACCTTTTTATGCCCCTCCCCATTTACCTCCACCCTGCTCCCGATTGGCTCTGCTGGGTCGCCTCCTAGCCTGATCTGAGCTTCCTGCTTCCTGTGGGCGGGGACAAGGGGCCTGGCCTGTGGAGGCGTGTCCATCTCCCTGAGTTTGGCTTTTCTACCGGGCTGAGGGGTGTGGTCTGTGTGGCCACGCCTCCTGCCCCCCCTGCCACGTGTGGATGTTGGGACACGCCCCCCTGAACGTCTCTGGGCCCTCATTCCTCTCTGCTCCTCTTCGATTCTTCGCCCCGAGTGTGTGTGGTCGTCTCGTTCCTCTCCTCTCCGATCCTTCGCCCCGAGGGTGTGTGTGCTCGTCTCGTTTCTCTCCTCTCCTTCCACTCTCCATACACGACCCTCCTGCTCTCTCTCTCTGTTTCAGTCCCAACACCTCATCTGGTCCCTCCACACACACAGCACCTGAGAGAGGGAGGGAGAGAGAGAGAGAGAGAGAGAGGGAGAGAGAGGGAGGGAGAGAGAGAGAGAGAGAGAGAGAGAGAGAGAGAGAGAGAGAGAGAGGAAGAGAGGGAGGGAGAGAGACAGAGAGGGAGGGAGAGAGAGAGGGAGGGAGGGAGAGAGACAGAAAGGTTGGAATGGGGTTGTCAACTAGATATAAACACGTGCAGGTCGGCCCCCAATGCAACATGATTCAACAGCACCTCAAACTGCAGCCTCCAGAATGAACTCCAAGAGAACCAACGACACAGAACACACAGCTCAGAACCAACGACACAGAACCAACGACACAGAACACACAGCTCAGAACCAACGACACAGAACCAACGACATAGAACACACAGCTCAGAACCAACGACACAGAACCAACGACACAGAACGCACAGCTCAGAACCAACGACACAGAACACACAGCTCAGAACCAACGACACAGAACCAACGACACAGAACACACAGCTCAGAACCAACGACACAGAACACACAGCTCAGAACCAACGACACAGAACACACAGCTCAGAACCAACAGCTCAGAACACACAGCTCAGAACCAACAGCTCAGAACCAACGACACAGAACACACAGCTCAGAACCAACGACACAGAACACACAGCTCAGAACACACAGCTCAGAACCAACGACACAGAACACACAGCTCAGAACCAACGACACAGAACACACAGCTCAGAACCAACAGCTCAGAACACACAGCTCAGAACCAACAGCTCAGAACCAACGACACAGAACACACAGCTCAGAACCAACGACACAGAACACACAGCTCAGAACACACAGCTCAGAACCAACGACACAGAACACACAGCTCAGAACGCACAGCTCAGAACACACAGCTCAGAACACACAGCTCAGAACCAACGACACAGAACACACAGCTCAGAACCAACGACACAGAACACACAGCTCAGAACCAACGCAGTGTCATCATCAAACACGTAGACCAATTCACTTCACCACCAACAGAATCTGCAGTAGACAAAGCAGCAGGTTGCCTATGTATAGATATCATGCTAGTGCTATACAACCACACACACACACACACACACACACTAGCACTCACATACACTCACACTTATTATTACCTTGTCTTTTTGAGATGTACGTTTATTTAGAAAGGTCTGGAGTTAACTTGCTCTATAATAACATTAAACAGAGTCGGGGAGGGAACCAAGGGTGTAGCCCACGAGCCATGGAGGAAGAACGCAGAAATAGTGTCAACACTTTTATATATATTTATAACTTTTTATTTTAAAAATCGAGAACTAATCAAAAGTCCAAGAGTATCCAGGAGTATATAAAAAAAACCGAAAGAGAAATCCAAGAGTGAATAAAAAATGATATTTAATAATAAATAAAAAAACACAGGCAAGACCAATAAAGGTAATGAAATATGCTAACACCAGGAATCAGTGGAGACATCCCTAGAAGACCAAGTATAAATACTCAGGATAATACTGTTTGATGAATAGGTAAGAAGGAGTCCCTGGCAGCTTTTAGAGGCCAAAAATGCCCCAAATCGTGACAAAAATGAGTTAGTATCCAATGCCATCCCATAAAAGTTCAGTTGCCAATAGCGATTGAGTGCATTGAGTCCCTGCTGGACTAGACCCATGGGGTCACCTCCCCTGGTTTCCTTGGTGATAGATGACATCATCGTGAGAAAGACGCTACATTTTGAGTTGTTTTATGGAGGGGAGGAAAACTGTATCAAAAAATACAAATTGTAAACGAATGGGTACACAGACGTGGCTGCACTCATCATGCTGTTAGCGGGCTACCTAAACATGTTAACACCAAACCTCCACTGTTGTCATATTGCTGACTGGCAGAGGTTACACGTACACGTCTCAAAAAAGTGAAACAGATACATATGTTAAGTGTCTGCTCACTTTATTGTCTGAAGAAGTTTTAGGTGTATAAATATAAGTCAGTAATATAATTTACAACTCTTTGTGTGGGAGCATTCGGGCCATCGCTGAGATATCTAGAGGAGTTCTACGCAGAGTGTGAGTAGGGGTGTGTGTGTGTGTGTGTGTGTGTGTGTGTGTGTGTGTGTGTGTGTGTGTGTGTGTGTGTGTGTGTGTGTGTGTGTGTGTGTGTGTGTGTGTGTGTGAGTAGGGGAGGGGTTGGGCAGAGAGTGAGAGAGAAGACAAGATGAGAGGAGCGAACACTGGCAGCTTTACAGAAGAAACGGGTTACGTAACGCAACATCAAACTACATCTGTATTACGACATCTCGTAATATAACATCTCGTTTAAAAAATGTATCACTGTACCTAAGCGATCGATATATCAACCTGCACTACCAGATATAGCCCTGCCCTGACATAGAACGATACGATAAATCGCCCTGCCCTGACAGAGAACGATACGATATATCACCCTGCACTACCAGAGAACGATACGATATATCGCCCTGCCATACAAGTGAATGATATAGCGCCCTGCCCTGACAGAGATTGATACATGGCCCTGTCTTATCTATCGATATATCGCCCTTATGGAGGACCAAACCTGCCATAATTACAAATGAATGAATGAATAAATAAATGTCCACATCCATGCATTTAGACAGAATTAAAGTAATACATGTATTTATTTATTCCTTCCCATTCCTATTCCTATTTCTATTCCTATTTCTATTCCTATTCCTATTCCTATTTCTATTTCTATTTCTATTCCTATTCCTATTCCTATTCTATTCTTTTTCTATTTCTTTTTCTATTCCTATTCCTATTTCTTCTTCTCAATATGTTAATGAGATGTGTCAATCAAAAATAGGTAGGCGGTATTTGACAAACCATTGGCTAATCGTTTTCAATGCGTTGTATCCTATTATGTTAGCCTTACCTTGCTGTCATGGAAGACATAAAAAGGGCAATTGCCAGAGACTTGGCCAGGCTGGCCGATCTCGTTGAAAACTAAAATGTATATCCAATCATACCTTAGCAACCGCTACTAAGAAAAGAAGGTCCGACAACTTTGAGGTCTGAGTAGCATGGCGAAAGTGTGCCTACGGGACTTGTAGATCGGACACAAGGTACCCTGAGAGATTAGAGGGACACGTTGTTTTTGTTCACATTTCCAAAGCCCAAAACATAGGAGGAAAGTTGCCAGCTGTGGATTAAACAGTGTGTGAGACCCCACTCCCAACTCAATACATCGCAAAATACACATATGTCTGCTCCAAATCAAATGAAGCTGCTTGCAGTTAGCTAGCTATCTATCTAGCAAACTGCGGTTTCGCTAGTTATGATGACCTAACTATCTAGTTGAGAGAACATCCCCTAACATAATCGAATACAACGCATTGAAAACGATTAGCCAATGGTGTGTCAAATACCGCCCACCTATTTTTGATTGACACATCTCATTAACATATTGAGAAGAAGAAATAGGAATAGGAATAGGAATAGGAATAGGAATAGGAATAGAAATAGAAATAGGAATAGGAATAGAAATAGAAATAGGAATAGGAATAGGAATAGGAATTATTTCTGTCTAAATGCATGGATGTGGCCATTTATTTATTCATTCATTCATTTGTAAATATAGCAGGTTTGGTCCTCCATACGCCCTGACCTACCAGAGTTTTCACAAACTTAAAGACATTTATTACCAATTGAGTTTTAAGAAAAACACACAAACAAAAACACAACAGGAAGAGACAAATGTTACAATAAGTAATAACAGAAAATACCTATTTGGAGTAAATATATCACTTATAATAAAATACCTATTTGGAGTAAATATATCACTTATAATAAAATACCTATTTGGAGTAAATATATCACTTATAATAAAATAATCAATCTGACCGACCACAAAGCAAAGGTCAAACACCAGAAACTGAAACTGATCTCATCCTACAAAATGCACACACACTCTCAAACACACACTGATCTCATCCTACAAAATGCACACACACACTCACACACACACACACACACACACACACACACACACACACACACACACACACACACTGATCTCATCCTTAGGAGGACAAAGAGTAGAAGAAATGTCTCCCTAACTCCCTTTTTTAAATATAAAAATATAATCTCTCACTCTTGAGAAAATTAACTTTTTTCTTCTGAACGCAGTTATTGTATCAGAAATAAATGTAATAATTTTGACGCATTTTGCCTCTGACTTTGAAAATGGGTCAAAACATCAGTTCTACCGGTGTTTGTATTCACTTACCTTTTGGACTCAGATGGAGAAATATATATTGTGTAAAACTAAAATGATTGTCAAAATGTACTGTAAAAGTGATTTTGATCACAAGAATAACAAAATGGTGACCCCCAAATTTGCCAGAATCTCATATGAACTTGCAAAAAATCCAATGATCCACTGGACATTATAAACACACTTGTTTTAGTCCCATGTGACTTATTTAATTTGTTATAACATTTCAAGAATGCTTCATTTAATTTAACATCGCTTTATTTAATTTAACATTGCTTTATTTAATTTAATATTGCTTTATTTGTGGTTGCTTTATGGCTGATGTACTGAGTATATTTTGTACACTGTTTTGCAGTAAAAGAAAAAAAAAAAGAAAATAGGAAAAACCAATATTCTGAAGTATATTCTGAATAAGCGATTAGTGAGAAGTTAAAGTGTAGTTAGACAGCCGTTCACAATGCAGTCGAGATATCTGCAAATTCAGGGACTGATTCAGACAGAAGAGGTCTGGGCATTACTCGTGTAAGAATAACCTCAATCATGAATTGACCGGTTTTTAATAAATAAAACAGATGCCCATCAGCTGTTTCTTAAACATTGTTTCTACATCTTAAACATTATCATTCATTCATTTAATTTTCATCAGTGAAACTTGGATAAGTTATCAGTTAAACATTTTTTTTATTTATTGCTGTAAATCTCTTGTTAACAAGGTCTGGCTCAAATATGGTTTTATGATTGACTATGCATCATTCCAGTCTTTGGATTGGTTCATGTCCATTGTAAGTAATACGTAGGCTATAAAGTCACCACCAAATAGGTTAGTAACAGGCTACTATGCTGTAAGGGCA
>NC_137917.1:28447504-28455004 GCF_963457725.1 Sprattus sprattus
TCTCACACACACACACACACACACACACACACACTATGCCATGCACACCATCTCACACACACACACACGTACACTGCCATCCACACCATCTCACACTCACACACACACACACACACACACACACACACACACACACACACACACACACACACTCACGCAAACACACACTATGCCATGCACACTGATACCATCTCTTACACACACATACACACACACACACACGCATACACTATGCCATGCACAATGACACCATCTTACCCACACACACACACACACACACTATGGCATACAAGATTGAAATCCAAGCTAAGGCACTGCATCAAAGCACCCCTTCACACACACACATACACACACACATAGCCTAGATGCTCACACAGCCTGGTTTACCAATATTAAAAAAAACACATTTCACACACACAAACACGCACACACACAGAGATCCTCACACAGCATAGCTTACCAATGTTAAAAACGCATCTCTCTCTCTCTCACACAGCCTGGTTTAACCATGGTGAAAAAGAATCCTTCACACACACACGGACCATGGTTTTACCATGGTGAAAAAAAAAATCTCTCTATCACACACACACACACACACACACACACACACCGTGGTTTTGCCATAATAAAAGACATACACACAGGGATCCTGGTTTTACAATGGTGCAAAATATATCACACACACACATATGCTTATATGCGCAAATATGCGTTCATTCAAGCACACACACACACATAAACTATCAGCGAGTCACAAACGTATTCCTCTATGCACACGCACCCAAAAGAAAAATTATTTCACACCAATACACACAAAAATTGTGTTTACCAGGTTAAAACTGACCGATGCACGCAGGCACCGTTTTAGTACGAGCAGGTTTCACCAGTACAACCCATGGACACACACACAACACGTCCGTACATGACGTAGCAAACAATACCAGCTGTGCTTATCATCTGTGGCAGCACACACACACACACACACGCACACACACACACACACACACACACGTGTGTGTTTGCACTTAACTGCGAAAGACCAGAAAGACCAGAATCTTACTCCAGTTCTCATCTCATCCAGTCTGGGATTGATGTGCTGGATCCAGCGATCAGACCTGGCCTACGGTCAGATTGGACTATGGCCTGGGGTCGCCAATGCAGCCCTGCGGAACCAACGATGGACACACACACACACACACACACACACACACACACACACACACACACTACTACTGAAAGAAGGAGTTGTGCAGTTCCCATCAGCATGCAGTCCCTGAGCTGAAGGACTAAACTCCATAGGAACCGTGTGTGTGTGTGTGTGTGTGTGTGTGTGTGTGTGTGTGTGTGTGTGTGTGTGTGTGTGTGTGTGGTGACAGGTGTACCTCACAACCCTGTGACCACACACACACCCCTGCAGGGTCCTCCACAGGAGCAGCCTTCAGAGAAAAACAGCCGGAGTGGAGCGCGCGGGCAAACACACACAAACACACACACACACACACACACACACACACACACACACACACACACACACACACACTGCCCTCTCTCTCTCTCTCTTCAGCTCAGCCTGCTGCGTGTGCACGCGCTAAGGAACCACGGACCAATGGAGCACTTAGCGCGAGGCACCGACAGAGCGCCGGGCAGTGTGTGTGTGTGTGTGTGTGTGTGTGTGTGACAGCAGAGCCCGCGGAGCTGGTCGTAGTACTACAACCCTGAACTACACACCGTAACGGCACAACGCAGCTCGTGCTCCAAAGGGGGATCAGCGCAGGCCTCTGCGTAGTGCAGTAACCTTAAAAAATTGCACCTAAATAAAAAAACACACACATCCCTCTCAACTACACACTCACACATCCGTCTCAACTACACACACGGATCAGACGCTCTCTATCAGAGCATCGATTGAAATGGCGCGTAGTGAAAGCAGTCGGCTGAGCTGAGCCGAGCTGTCTGGACCCGGCGGGTCGTGGGAATTTGCCCCGGCTGGTGCTGACTACGCCGACCTGCGCCTATCCACATCCACACACACACACACACACACACACACACACACACACACACACACACACGCACGCCGACCTGCGCCTGTCCACATCAGGCACCATCTAGCCCGGGACGGAGAGTCTGCACAATGCAAACTTATCCGCTTAGCTCGGAATCATGACAGGATGGATGTAGTCGTAGTAGTAGTAGTAGTAGCAGCTGTAGGAGCAGTAGCAGTAATAGTAGTAAGAGCAGCAGCGTAGTTGTTGTGGTGGTGGCAGTAATATTAGTAGAAGCAAAAAGTAAATCGCGGACCGCGGTCTGCATAGCGACTGAACGCAGACAATCATACGGACCTTTAGAAGTTGCATCAAATCAAAGGTCTAGTAATTCAAGACATCAATCGTGTGATGAAATACTTTTGCAAAGTGTCCCAAAGCTTCCCTGCACGAGTCATTATAAAATATTTGAGAAAGTTTAAGACTAGTCCCCCCCACACTCCTCTTCTCTCTCTCTCTCTCTCTCTCTCTCTCTCTCTCTCTCTCTCTCTCTCTCGTGCCTCGCTGACGTCCATCTATCTGTGCGTGTGTGTGTGTGTGTGTGTGTGTCCAACACGATGCGAAAAAATCAGCGCCAACTCACGGCTAGGTCTTTCGAAATAACAGCCGTTGGCTTGCTGGAGTATAGGGAGACTCACCACTTAAATCTGCAGCGAAGAGGAGTTCGGTGCGAAAATACAGTCGAGGAGTATTGCGAGGTTAGCACGGATGACCCACGGGACTCCATACATCCTGACTGGCGGACCTCTCACTTTGCCTCGGTTCCGCGAACATCTCTTTCCCACCACAGTAACTCATATCAGGATTACAAAAAACTATTGAGTCCCAATCCACTACAGTCACAAAATGGTGAATGAACCACTAACAGCTGGGTTGGCCAGCCAATCAAAGCTTTGCGACCGGTACAGTAACCAATACACATGCTAGCCTTAAAATGAAGGCGTGCTCAACTGTCAAAGTCCTTCGGACAGACGTGCAGAGACAGCCAATAGGGTTGCCGTATCGGCCCCAAGTCCAGAAGTTACAGTATCCAATCAGAGTCCTGGGAACCATAGGAACAGGGTGTGGGCGGGTTCATGGGAGGGGCTGACGCCACGTTAACCTATCACGATACACAGAGCTCTCCGCTCAAAATGATGGGCCATGCAGTCAAAGCGATATTATCATGTATGCTGAGAGAGTTCACTCGCAGCGTGGAGCCTGCATGTGATGAACTTCAATCCTAAAGGAGTTCGTGAAGTTGGAGAAAATCAAACTTTAGTTTTACGTCTCAAGAAAGTGGACATTGGTAACTAAGAGTGTTTCACATTCACAGGCCGCCCAGTGTCCTCCTGCGTCCGACCCATGCGATGCAACTTCTCGCTCTTTTCCCCTCCTTCACTCTCTCTCTCTCTCTCTCTCTCTATCTCTATCTCTCTCTCTCTATCTCTCTCTCTCTCTCTCTCTCACTCTTCACTCTTCCACACTCTTCTCACAGCAACAGACCCTAACCTCGCTCCCGTTAGCCAATCACGGGCCTTCACACAGCTTCCAGCGCCGTCACAGCACACCGCCACGCCCCCTCCACACAAACCCAACTGAATTTTGGAGCTGACGTCATCTTACCAAGGGGCGATTGGTCAGGTGAGCGAACTCTGGTAACCAATCAACCGCCACGTGAGTGATGTCATCAAGCATGTTGCCACCAGCTGGACTGTGGGGGCGTGGTCGCGAGTAAACCCACATAACCCCGCGCGCTTACACACCCACCGGGACACGAGCGCATCACTCGCGCCTAGGAGTTTCACGTTCGACCGAATATATTCTCGGACAAGAACAGTCTTCTTCTTTGCAGAGTTTTATTTTCTGTCTTATGCTTTCTTTCATTTTTGCACTTTATCTGAGTTTTTATGGGTTTTTTTAATGTCTATTTTTATGTGCCTGTAATTTCTTTGTGCACGTAATGTATTTGCTGTAAAGCACTTTGAGCTGCATTCTTTTGCATGAAAATGTGCTATATAATAATAATAATAATAATAATAATAATAAATTTGCTATATATATATAAAGTTTATTATTATTATTCAATGGTCTCCCATTGCCGCAGCCGGGAGTACTAGTGCTCTCCCTCTCTAAACTGCAATAACTATCGCTAGTCAAAGTATCTCAAAGGGCTTTTAAGATAATAACTTCTCTGTGTTACCAGTGTCAGCCCAATGGTAGGCTTCTCATGGACACGGCCGTGTAACAGAACCGAATGCTGTGGATCACAAATGTGACAACAGACAAAATATTACATGACTAGAAGGGGAAGGCCAATTGCCCTATCTTGCAATGTTAACGAATGTGAAAAAATAGTTTGTGTATCCGCCCATGATTCGGATCAAGTCCAATATGTAACGGGTTCTCCCTTGGCCCGTGTTTCAACTTTCCACCAGGTTTGATGAAAATCGGGCCAGTAGCCAAGTTCCCCCGTAATCCTGTGTGTGTGTGTGTGTGTGTGTGTGTGTGTGTGTGTGTGTGTGTGTGTGTGTGTGTAGTAGCCAAGTTCCCCCGTAATCCTGCTGTCAAACTAAACCGCACCGAAAACATAACCTCCTTTTCAGAGGGGAAACAAACATCGCGATCATCCAGGCATCGAGAGTCCACAATCACTAGTCACAACTGCGCCCTCTGCTGGCCAAACTGTGCCATTGTGAGTTAAATGAGCTCATCTGAGACTCTGCTGGCCAAACTGTGCCTTAGTTAAATGAGCGCATCTGAACGCCCTCTGCTGGCCAAACTGTGCCATTGTGAGTTAAATGAGCGCATCTGAACGCCCTCTGCTGGCCAAACTGTGCCATTGTGAGTTAAATGAGCTCATCTGAGACTCTGCTGGCCAAACTGTGCCTGAGTTTAATGACCTCATCTGAGAGCCCTTTTAGGAATGATGTGATGGACGTCCGCAGGGAAGCTCGCGAGGGACAGAGGAGGAGAAGGGCAGCGCCCACACACCATCTTTACCGACGGCTGCTTAAAGGTCTCCACTGTACATAACTGTATTGTAATGTCTGAACATATTGTATCGTATTGTAAATTTGAGAGCTGCAAGATAACAGAATTTTCCCACGGGATAAATAAAGTATTTATCTGTCTATCTAAAGGTACGAGGCCGTGCAAGTTCAGATTAGGCCTGAAGAGTTAACAGTATTTTCTTAGATTTTACAAACGTAAGGGTGCCCAAACTTTTGTGAATTACATAGTTACTGTTTTTTTTTTTATCTTTAGTTTGGAACTAAAAGGTAACAGTTTAACAGTATAAACATGACATTCCTACTTCTCACTTTTAAAATCACCAAAGGCACCTTTCCCTTCACTCAGCAGACCTTCTTATCCAGAGCGACTACAGTGAAGTGTGTTCAGGGTGGAGTGCCTTTCTCAGGGCAGACCAATGTGATCTCACACACACACACACACACACACACACACACACACACACACACACACACACACACACACACACACCCACCCCTGGGATCACGGATGTGTGTGTGATGTGTGTGTGTGATGTGTGGGATCAGAGTTGGTGTGTGTGGTGAGTTTAGTAGTGTGTGATGATGAGGATGTGTGTGTGATGTGTGTGTGTGATGTGTGGGATCAGAGTTGGTGTGTGTGGTGAGTTAAGTAGTGTATATGATGAGGATGTGTGTGTGATGTGTGTGTGTGATGTGTGGGATCGGAGTTGGTGTGTGTGGTGAGTTTAGTAGTGTGTGTGATGATGAGGATGTGTGTGTGATGTGTGGGATCAGAGTTGGTGTGTGTGGTGAGTTTAGGTGTGTGTGAGGATGAGGTTTGTCTGCTAAGGGCAGCACAAAATCATGACCGGAAACAAATCACGGCAATCATATAGTGTGCAGTTCTCAAAGAAAACAGCAGGTGGGGCTATTTCACTGTTAATGTTCAGTAGTGATGTTTACCTCTGTGTTGTTCACTTTGGTGAAATAGTGCTGATGTACTTTTCTAGAGTGAACATTTATTCTGTGTGTGTGTGTGTGTGTGTGTGTGTGTGTGTGTGTGTGTGTGTGTGTGTGTGTCTGAGTGTGAGAGACCCCCCCCCCCCCCGCAGCTCTTCCCTTAAACACTGGCGGATGTGGCACAGTGATGCGCGACACACACACACACACACACGCTGAACAGGAAGTGGGGTCGTTTATGTTTTGCCGAGACAATGTGTGTGTGTGTGTGTGAGAGTATGGTGTTCATATAGCTTCACACACCCAATTGCACCTCGCAAGCCTGTGTTGTATTGTGTGTTGCTTAGAATATGAGTACGCTATGTAGTGTGTGTGAGCAGAGATGGGCAAAAATACATCAAAATGTATTTTGATACAAAATACAAAATACCCCTTAAATAAATGTATCAAAATAAAATACAAAATACTGCTGCCAGAAAATGTAACAAAATACAATATATGTATTTTGTATTTTTAAAATACAGGAAATACTTTTTCTGTTTTTTCAGTTTTCTCACAATTTGGTATAGTAGAACATTCAGGTATGGGCTAATCAGTGGCGTAACGTAGTAACCACGGGGCCAGGTGCAGGCTATTATGACGGGCCCATGTCAGTGGTTCCGTATCCTTTTTTTCATGTTTGTAACCGCCGCCACAGGGCTCTCATTGCAATCTCTATGGCTTCCGGGAGGGCTATCCCCACCGTGCTTTCGTCATACGTAATTACGCCAGGTAAGGACTAGCACGCGATCTGGCACTCCTGGGCAAGACTCTCCACTTTGTGAATGAGGCGCGCCTCACCTAGGACGCGATCTGGCACTCCGCGCCGAAGAGACTCTTTTTAAAGATCTTAGCCTACTATAAACGTTGTTGAGATTTTTATTAGGTTGATAGTCAGTAACAAAACAGACAAATAGCTACACGTCAAGCAATGTCATTTATTTTCTAAAGTACGTTTTACGAATCCAACTTACATTTCCACTGCACACTCACAACATTACAGATAACATATAGAAGTTGTACTAGCATTTGTATTTAAAGTTTACACTTTAATCTACCAAAGTACACACAGTTTAACAATATAACTTCCACAAGTTACAGATTATCTTTGACAACATTGGCGCCCACATGTGATTGACAACACTGGCGCACACATGTGACATCATACAGATAAATGACCGTGTAGCTATTTGTTTTGTCTCTGTGAGAATGAGTAAGATCTTTAGTAAGAGTCTCAACAACGTTTATAGTAGGCTAAGATCTTTAATAAGAGTCTCATGTGCGCCCGCGCCCCTGCCTCTATGCAATGCGGCGCGGAGTGCCAGATCGCGTCCTAGGTGAGGCGCGCCTCATTCACAAAGTGGAGCGTCTCGCCCAGGCGCGGAGTGCCAGATCGCGTCCTAGGTGAGGTGCGCCTCATTCACAAAGTGGAGAGTCTCGCCCAGGCGCGGAGTGCCAGATCGCGTCCCGGACCTTAGCTCTAA
>NC_137917.1:28460004-28462504 GCF_963457725.1 Sprattus sprattus
ACCTCCTGAGGGGCGGAGTCATCTCCAGAATCTCTGATGCTTCTAGTCACTGCATATGGCCTTAGAGTCCTTACACACACACACACACACACGCACGCACGCACACACGCACACACACACACACACACACACACACGTGCTGGAGCCATACGAGCAGGAGTGTGTGAGCTGCAACTGGGAACAGGACAGCAGATCGCCCAGAGAGTCCTCTGGTGTCAGTGTGTGCATGTGTGTGTGTGCAAGTGTGTGTGTCAGTTAGTGTGTGTTTCAGTTAGTGTGTGTGTGAGAGAGATCAGAAGTCCTTGTTCTCCACAGCTAGAGTTGCACATGACAATGCGTGCATGTGTGTCTGTGTGTGTATCTTCAGTAGTTGTAGAAGTCCTTGTTCTCCAGAGTGTGTGTGTGTGTGTGTGTGTGTGTGTGTGTGTGTGTTCAGTAGTCTCTGCTCTCCAGGTAGAGCTTGGCTGTGTGTGTGTGTGTGTGTGTGTGTGTGTGTGTGTGGGTTCAGTAGTCTCTGTTCTCCAGGGAGAGCTTGGCTGTGTGTGTGTGTGTGTGTGTGTGTGTGTTCAGTAGTCTCTGCTCTCTAGAGAGAGTTGGGCTGTGGCTCGATGGAGGTCGGCACTCACTCTACCTTGGCTAGGGGGAGGAGGAGGTGTGAGGTCGTCTTCCTCCTTTCTCTCCCTCTCTCCATCCCATCTTCCTTCTCTCTCCCTCTCTCGCTCCCACTCTCCATCCCTCCTTCCTTCTCTCTCCCTCTCTTGCTCTCTCTCCTCCCTTCTGTCCCTCTCCCTCTCTCGCTCCCACTCTCCATCCCTCCTTCCTTCTCTCTCCCTCTCTCGCTCTCTCTCCTCCCTTCTCTCCCTCTCCCAATCCCTCTCTCGCTCTCTCTCCTCCTTTCTCTCCCTCTCCTCCTCCCTCCTTCCTTCTCTCTCCCTCTCCCAATCCCTCTCTCGCTCTCTCTCCTCCTCCTTTCTCTCCCTCTCTCGCTCCTCCTCCTCTCTCCCTCTCCCTCTCCTCCTCCCTCCTTCCTTCTCTCTCCCTCTCCTCCTCCTCTCGCTCCCTCTCTCCTCGCACCTTCTTGTCGTCCTGTTCGGCGGAGGAGCAGCTGGTCTCCATGCGTTGGTCCTCGTTCCAGCGCCGTTTGAAGCGCAGCTTGAGTGGGATGCACTGGCCCTGAGGTGGGGGGGGGGGTCTGGACGGCGGCGGGGGGGTCCAGGGGCTCGCTCTTCAGGTGGGGGGGGGGCGCAGGACTGCGGAGCGAGGGGGTGAGGGGAGGGGGTGGCGGGGCGGGGGCTTTGAAGACGTCCTCCTCGTCCAGTTCGTCCTCCAGGGCGGAGGGGTGGTGGTGGTGATGGTGGTGGGCGCCGCCGTTGGCATAACGATGGGGCTGGCGCACGAGGTGAGGGTGCTGGAGGTGTGCGTGGTGCTGATGCTGATGCTGATGATGATGATGATGGAGAAGGTGGTGATGAAGGAGATGGTGACGGGACGAGGAGGAGAAAGGCTTGAAGTCTTCGTCGTCTGCCTCCTCATCATCGCTCCCGTCCGTCACCTGAACCTCCTCCTCAGACTCGATGTCAGAGATGGGCTCCACCTGGCACAGGGGTCACATAGGGGTCACACAGGGGTCACACAGGGCAAAGGTCACACAGGGGTCACACAGGGCAAAGCGTCTACGTGTACAAACTTATTTGTGTGTGTGTAGGGTATTTGTATGAGGTGTGATGTCTGTGTGTGTGTGTGTGTTTGTGTTTATTTGTACGTCTGTATGTGTGCGTGTGTGTGAGTGTATTTATTTATATATGTACACCATAAGGGGTGGGTGATATGGCCAAAATCTTCTATCACGGTATTTGTAATTTTATATCACTGTTACGGTATATATCACGGTATATTATACATAGGGTGACCAGATTTGAGTTTGTGAAAAAGAAGACACCTCAGCGGTGGCTAAATGTGTCCATATTTCTTGATCTCATTAGCGATTAGCAATTAGCAAATTGATTAGCAATTCCTCCGTTGTGCTGGTATAGTAAAATTAAAGCAAAGCGCATAAAAAAAGAAAAGGAAAAATCCTTGTGGCTTTCAGTGGTTCTTTAATGTAATTTTCAGAAGATAACTCAAGTGACACTTTCTTTTTAATGTGTGTCCATATGTTCACGCAATAATGATGAGAAAAACATTTTCTTGAAATGAAACAGAATCTGCAAATAAATGGCTACACTAGACACTTCTCAGTCCATATTTCTTTCCCAACAGTCGAGGATTACTCAATAAGTAGGCATGACAGTCCTTGCAGGTCATGTGCTTAAACATTGTACTGTGTATCGTATTATACGACACTTCAGAATGTTACATTCTTTTTTCCTGGATTTGAATAGTCCACCCCAATGTTCGCATGTCTGTAATTTCTTTATTTTCACTGCTGCAAAAAAGTAATGACCGCTGTCATTGGCAACGGGTTTTGTGCTTCTAATTCACATCTTTCATATCATTCCGC
>NC_137917.1:28479085-28481585 GCF_963457725.1 Sprattus sprattus
AAAGCGAAACTTAAGAGAAAAGCACAGTAAACTATATACTGCTCTCGCGGCTGTCTTGGATGATTTCAAAGGCAAGTTTTCTTTGAAAATAGAACAGAAACCTGCTCTGGAACAATTCATACAGAAAAAAGATGTGTTTGCTTTATTACCGATCGTTGTATCGTTGTATAGTATCGTTGGTCTGATTGGTTAAAGGCGTGTCCAATTACGTGAGTGAAGTGGACCTCCATTGAGTAGTTGGCCAGACTAACTGAGCAAATGAAATGCAGTGAAGGGGCGGGGAATTCCCCAGACAAGAAAGATCCCTCTTCAACAGGACGTCTTTCTGTGCTCTGGCCAAGCACTGAGGGGCTTACAATGTGGAACCCATCTGACCAATACAACTCTTCTTTCCTCTACACCTCCACCGCTATCCTTCTATCCTTCTTTCCTTTATACCTCCCATGTCCTCCCTCATCCCTAAATCTCTCTCCTTCATCCTCCCTCTCCATCTCTCTCCTCTGCAAGCCTCTCTCCATCTCTCCTTCTCCCTCTATCTCTCTCTTTCTCCTCCCTCTATCTCTCTCCTTCATCCTCTCTCTCCATCTCTCTCCTTCATCCTCCCTCTCCATCTCTCTCCTCTGCAAATCTCTCTCATCTCTCTCCTCTGCAAATCTCTCTCCATCTCTCTCCTCTTCAAAATATCTCTCCTCCCTCCTTCTCTCCCTCTCTCTCTCTCTTTGTCCTCCCTCCTTCTCTCTCCCAGGACATCCAGCAGTTCTTGCAGTTACAACAGCTGGTTCTGCTTCCAGGACATCACCTGTCTTCTCCCGCACAGTTCCTCCTGCCACAGACCCAGCAAGGCCAGCAAGGTACACACACACACACACACACACACACACACACACACACACACACACACACACACACACACACACACACACACACACACACACACACACATCCTCTGCCTTCTCCTTCACAATATGTTCTTTGTGTGTGGTGTATATGCATGTGTGTGTGTGTGTATGTTCGCGTGCGTGTGTGTGTGTGTGTGTGTGTGTGCGGGTGTGTAAGCATTCTAAGCCTCTTCTGTGTTCCCCTGTCCAGGTCTGTTGTCAGCATCAAATCTGATTTCACTACCTCAACAAAACCAAGGGAGCCTGCTGACAGCTCCCCCCAGGATGGGCCTCCAGCTACAGGTACATCTGCTCAGGAAAGACCCAGGCTTCAGCAGGCCTCTAGGCCTCCAGGCCTCAACCACCACTCACCCTCAAGGACATAAATATCATATCATCACACATCTTACCGCACATGTGTTCACACACACCACACACACTCTAACCCCCATACACACTGACCCACACGCCACACACACACACACACACACACTAACCCACACACACACACACACACACACACACTAACCCCCACACACACACACTAAACCCCCACACACACACACTAACCCATACTCACTTAACCCACACACAGACTAACCCACATACACACACACACACTTACCCTCCCCACACACCCTAACCCATACTCACTAACCCACACACTCTAACCCCCACACACACACCCTAACCCTCCCCACATACCCTAACCCATACTCACTAACCCACACACACTAACCCCCACACACACACACTAACCCACACACACTAACCCCCACACACACACCACCCTACCCACTACACCACTAACCCCCACACACACACACTAACACATACACACACTAACCCATACACACACTAACCTCCCCCACACACTAACCCATACACACTAACCCCCACACAAACACACTTACACACACACACACTAACCCACACACACACACTAACCCACACTTTTGTTTCCTTCATCAGCGTGAGAAGACAGCAGAGGACTCTATGACCCTGGTGACCCCGGCGACGACCCCAGTGAACCCAGTGACCTCTCGTCAGGAGGAGCCTGGAGACCTGGAGGAGCTGGAGATATTTGCACGCACCTTCAAGCAGCGCAGGATCAAACTGGGCTTCACCCAGGTAACACACACACACACACACACACACACACAAACACACACACACACACACACACACTTACTCACACACACTCACACACATAGACACACACAGTTACTCACACACACTCACTCATAAACATACACTATACTCACTCACGACACAACACCACACACACACACCAGTGCAGGTGCATCAGCAGGTTTCAATCTCTGTTTTAGTGGTCCGTGACTGAAACTTACCACTCCTCTCTCCTCTCTCACTCTCCCTCTCTCCCCACCTCCCCCCCTCTCTCCCTCTCTCCCTCTCTCTCTCTCTATCTCTCTCTCTCCCTCTCTCCCTCTCTCTATCTCTCCCTCTCTCTCAACCTCCCCCCTCTCTCTCTCTCCCTCTCTCTCTCTCTCTCTCTCTCTATCTCTCTCTCTCTCTCCCTCTCTCTCTCTCTCTCTATCTCTCTCTATCTCTCCCTCTCTCTCTCTCTCCCTCTCTCTCCACCTCCCCCCCTCTCTCTC
>NC_137917.1:28514085-28516585 GCF_963457725.1 Sprattus sprattus
GCGCTTTTTTAGCTTGGCTAGTAATGTCATAGATGAGAAAAGAAACAGGCTTTCTGGTGAGAAGGCAGAGATGCTTCTGTTTGTGAAGAAGAACCTGCCATTGATGGTTAAGTGATTGCATTGGGAGTAGGATGGAGTACTTTCATCACAACCTAAAGCTACCTGTTTGTATTGATGGTTTTTTTTTTATCCCATATTATGATGCACTTTTTTATTTAGAGAGGTCAAAGGCCTGAAATGTGCAATTTACTTTGAGAACCAGTTTATTTTCAGTACATAATAGTGCACTCTATCTTTTGTTTGTATTTATTTTAGTTTTATCCTAGTTATTGACCTGTAAACTGGACTGAATGTCAGTGTTCTTGAAAAGGGGAGTTATGATAGCATATAGCCTACCACTAGTTGTGGTTTTAATTGCAGTTATATAAGCAAAATGTTGTCTGGGAGAAGGGTACTCACGCCAAACAAATATGGTGTCTATTATATGATTATAATTATTTCTTAGAAAATCGGTATCGGAAAAACCGGTTTTGGCAGGTCAGACCTCCTTAAAAACCGGAAATCGGTATCGGCCAAGAATTTTGCAATCGGTGCATCTCTAGTTATCGTTTGCCGTAGGCACTATGGGTAGTGAGGCACTATGGGTAGTGTAGTAATTCAGAGAAAGAGAGGCGGACCCGTGCGAACGTGAATGATGTCATAGTCATAGAACAGTCGTGTGGTTAGCCTAGAGACCACTGACCATGCGTGCATGAACTACTGACGCAATGAGAGAGGTTTTCCGATGTATTAGTGTCCCGATGTATCTGTTGTAATTCGTGTGTACTTCTCATTATTGCAATATTATAAACCTCAGTCTGCATTTACCCTGGCTGGTAGAGGCTCATTCCGAAGATACTGTGTGTGATCGCCTTTGCTCTGTGTTCATTAAACCTGTCAAAGTGTATGAATAAACGGCTGGGTGCCAATCAAAATCACAACGCAAGAGTGGAGTACTACACCGCTACAAATTGCAGCTTATATTGATAAGCCTCGGAGGCTTTCAGATTGTCCATTGCTTTCCCATCTGTTGCTATGGAGTCCACGAAATACGCGCAAATCTCGCTGTAAGTTATGTTGGGCCACGTCGTCATGTTATCCTCCCAGTTCTGCACTGAATTCGGGTGGGCGATAGTAACGCCATCTCCAGTCAGAGTATTTAAACTGTGTTCCCATTGTAAGGACATTATTAGCTTACGATCTGTCTGAGAGTGGGCTGTCAAAGCTAGCATCATCGAAGTCATACAGTACAGTACATACATTCAAAAAAACATTTGAGTCCAACTGCATGACCATTCTTACCCTACACTTACCCTTACAATAAAGAAGTGATCCTATTTCAACCATAACTTCATTTTAAATAATTTCTTTCTTCATGACATTCAGTTTATAGTTTAGACAGCAACTTTGACATCTATATTCAACTGCATCCACTACATAATATCAAACCTTATTTGTTGGTATATCTCCAAAAAGGCTATACAACATTAAAACATTTCTTAATGAAAAGAAAACATGCATCACAATAATACTTCAGTGCAGCAGTGCAGGTGGGATTTTTGAACTGGGGGGGGGGGGGACGCTAACATTTTTTAAACGTTATTTACTGATGATTGTCACCTTACGTAGTGAGAGTGGTGGGGACGGATCAGGGTCACTATGAATCTGGGGGGGACATGTCCCCACGCCCCTAGTGCTATCTGCGCCCCTGCTTCAGTGTAACAACCCTTCCCCTTCCCCCCGTCCCACCTTTCTGTCTCCACCCGGCCGACCTCAAGCAGATGGGTCCCCCCTTATGTGCCGTGGTTCTGCTTAAGGTTTCTTCCTGCCTAACAGGGAGTTTTTCCTTGCCCCTGTTGCCGTTGTGCATGCACTAAGGAAGTTTAGGCTCTGGGCTCTGTTAAGCGCCTAGAGGCAATTGTATTGTTATGGCGCTATACAAATAAAATTGAATTGAATTGAATTAACCTGTACCTATGTGGAGAGCAAATATTACACTACCCAACAGCTAGGCCTACGTCTGCTAACACTACAGAATGCATAATTCCTACGGGCACTGCACTAGTTTATGTAACACAATGTTCATTGAGGAAAGCATTCAGCTGCAGGAATGTGTGTGTGTGTGTGTGAGAGATTATGCCTCATCCTTTAATATTCTGGGAATCGTATGTTTGTATTCCTTTAGTTTGTCAAAAACTCTGTGTGTGTACCTGTGTGTGTGTGTGTGTGTGTGTGTGTGTGTGTGTGTGTGTGTGTTTGAGCTTATGAGGCTCCCCATAGAACAAAGCCTTTTTAATCATCATTTGTTTTCTTCTGTCTGCTCCTACCCTCTTTACACTCAACTACTCTTCCTCACACACACACACACACACTCTCCACCTCATGATCTCTCATCACCAAGAAATGAACTATAGTGTGTGTGTGTGAGTGTGTGTGTGTGAGAGAGTGTGTGGGACGTGTG
>NC_137917.1:28524085-28534085 GCF_963457725.1 Sprattus sprattus
ACTCCACAAGTGCCTTTAATGGCAAAGGAGAAAAAAAAGACATTTTCTGTTGCATGTGAGAAAGATGAGTACCTAAAGGCTTTTAAAAGTTTAGGTACTAACTTAAACTTGGAGCAGTCAACATTTGCATTTCTTTGCCAGTATGTATGCCACTTATATGATCAGTCGGCTGCTGATAATGTAAATAAAGCTAGGTTCAAGGCTTTCTGTATGACATCAGCCTTGCCAGAATTATCCATTCCCCCTACCACTGATGCCCTCCATCAGCACTGCAAAAGGGCAAACTACCAGGCTGCAATAATGAGGTCCTGTCTCAAACATAATATAAGTGCTCCATCACCTGCTGGATATGGTTGGCAAATAGAGAATGGGAACTTGCACGTCACCTGGATGACTAGAAATCCGGCCCCTGACAGTGTTTTGCATGTGATACACTGTGGCTGCAAAGGTGCCTGTGAGACAGACAGATGTTTTTCTGCAGGATTGTGTTGCATAGTTGACCTATGTCGTTGCTGTAGGAACTGGAAGATAACTGTCCTGACACTGACACTAACAGTGAGGACTGAGTGTCCCTAATCTGTTATTTCTTATTCAGTTTTGTACAGTTTTATATATCATATTTCATGTTTCATAAAGAGTGTTTTTATGGTTCATTAGTGTTGTTTTCATTTGTGGAAGAATGAATGAATGAATGAATGAACAAACAGATGGTCATTGGTATTTACAATTACTGCCTTTTATTGATACATGGAGGTTTATTTGTCACATACATAAAAATACTACTGTTTTTTCTGTGCGAGTGTGAAGAAAGAAAGATCAAGAAATATTTTTCATAAATAGCAAGAGGGAGTTTAAAGAGTAGTGTGTGAAAAAAGGTGTAATTGATGTTTTATAGTCATTGTGTGTGTTCAGGATAAGGAATGCTTGAGGAAAGAAGCTCCTCCTCAGTCTCTCTGTTCTGGTCTTGTAGCAGCAGAGACGTTTGCCTGACCTCAGTGTTTTGAAAAGTGCATGGTCAGGATGTTAGGAATCCTTTACAATACCTTGGGCGCTGGTAGGTAGGTCTTTTCTTGTAGGTCTCCTGCAGAATATGGAGAGATGCTCTGATGATTCGGTGCTGCAGTCACAGGCTGTACAGTTCCCATACCAAGTGATGCTGTCAGGACACACAGCTGATGGTGCTTAACTTCCTCAGCTGATGTAGGAAGTACAGTCTTTGCCTTGATTTCTTCGGTGGGTGTTCACAGTCCATGTAAGATCCACAGTAATGGGTATTCCCATGTATGTTAAACTTGATGTCAATGACTTAACATAAAAATAACATTATCGTATATTTGCCTCATTGTTATTCTTGGACGCGGCTATCTATACAGCACTAATTATAATTAATTTAGCCCACTTTTGAGGATGTTCGGATGTTTTCCTCTATCTTTAACGATGTTTCTAACCACAAGGGAGCCGCCATTTTTCCATTCTGTTGACAAATGCAGCCTTCTCATTGGTGTAGCATGATCACGTGTCGAACCGTGGCACGGCTCCCGACAAAAATCTTATTACGCTCTGAAGTCTCTAGTTCTGCATGAAACAAAGCCATATAGACAATCGACTGGAAAATCAGCGACGAACTTTTTTTTGGTAACTAACCACGACTCGTTCTTTTTTATAAGCTAAAGATTGTGTAGATGCCAGTGAGTGGAACGGGCTGAAACGAAAACCGTGTTCACCTTACGGCCTATAATGACTCCAGATGTTGAGGAGGGTCATGCAGCATACAGGCGGGTGATTGGCTGGAGGGAGGAGGGCCACGCAGCATACAGGCGGGTGATTGGCTGGAGGGAGGAGGGCCACGCAGCATACAGGCGGGTGATTGGCTGGAGGGAATCCACAGTGCTAACTTGTATTTAGTTGTGTTAAGGCGGGACATGGCAGGTGAATAGGGTAACATTGTTAAATACAAGGGATCACCATGAAACTTTACCAGTTGATTACATACATCATTATAAGAAAAAAATGTATTACAAGTTTTTGAATTTTGCATATTTGATTATGCTAATTAGACGGGATCTCATTAAATATGCACGTTTTTGCTTATATTTCCGGTGCATGAATCTTAAACTGTGATAAAGCCAGGAGAAAAATTCTTTTTTTATTTTGTTAATATATCAAATGACAAAAAAATCCTCACATGTGATGGAACTGGAATTATTGTTATTATTATAGGTAAAGATGTACTTCTCTGTATCTACAACTCACTCTGAACGTATACTACGTCTGTCTCTCACTGAGATCCAATGCAAATGACATGTGACCCTCCCCCCCCCCCTCTTCCTGCTAGAGGCCTTGTGTCCTGGCATCCCCATCCCCCCATAGGTGACCCTCTCAAATGTATCCCACCCCCCCCTTCTCTTTGTATAAAACCTGATAGCATACTGCATCAGGTTAGACCGTTCTTGAACCAACAGCGAGAGGGGTCTCCATGCTGTAATACAAGCCAACTGAAACCGACTCGGCCTCCTGTCCATTCTTCAACTTTAGCGTGCTATTATTATTCCATTAGATGGTCCTTCGATGCCGGTAGATATACATCTATCTGAAACAGCAAAAGAATATGAGCCGACGCTTCAAAAACTTTGAACGGAGACAGGTAAGCTTTTTAGCATCTTTCTGTGTACAGAGGTTGTGTGGGGGTGAGAGACAGAGCAATTTCATAAATATATAGCACTTAATTCAGCCTCAACTCTTTACATATCCAGCGCTAAGCGTAAAGTGCACAGGCATTGGCCAGTTTAAACCAGAAATTAACAACGTTATCGTTCCGGACGTTGTACTAGGGTCGTGACTGTAGCGCGTGTTTTAGGTTAAACACTGTGCCGCGCGGACTAGTAAACGTGATCGAGGCGTGTTTTACATACACAGTCTCGGACGTTTTTATCATTCGGCGTTTAGTAGACCTATGCATTTTTAAAAGCACTGTGTCGGCGCTGTTATTGGGAAGGCACAAGTGCGAGACGAACTGTGTCTTGGGAGCGGCATTGGCTCTGTTTGTAACGCTTTACAAATTGAGAAGTCTACCATTGTAAGCTTTCGGTTAAATAAACTGGGTACTGTACGGATATGAAAGAGGTCTCTCATCTGCTTAACCGGCCTCTGCACATAGAAAAAGTCCCGTTCGCTTTAATTGACTTATACTATTCATTATAAGGACCAGGAAGAGTCGGTTTCGGTTGGTTTGTTTCAGCGTGATATGTTTGTCTGTTCCATGTTTCATGTTCGTTGTGTAAGCCTGTGTGCGTCCATCTGTGTTGTCTTTGTTCTTAAAGTGGCCAGGCTTGACTATCAGTAGTGATTCAAACAGCCCCATCTATCCTATTGTCTAAATTGATCTAACTTAGTCAGTTAGAAGGAGAGGAGTGAAGACTTTTAACAAAGCCTTCATCCTGGGTGTATATGTTTAAGATACATGGAAATAAGATGCCTTTACGGAAACACATACGTAAATGTATAGACACATTAGCTGGGCCCACAATATGTTGGAATGCCCCTTTTAAGTAAAATCAAATGAGCTCGCTGTTCAAGTGATCTGCCTGGTAGTCACACAAAGCCAGTGAATGTTGAGGAGGCAGACTTCTGCTTACTCTCTGTGTTCTGTGTTGCCTACATGTTGTAACCAGATTATTAACTTCTCTTGTCTTTGTTTCCCCACGAGTCAGACAACGCGTGTTCCGAGCGAACAACTGCGCAAGCGCTCTCTTGTCTGTGTTTCCACGCGAGTCAGACAACGCGTGTTCTGAGTGAACAACTGCGCAAGCGCGCGTGTGTGTACGTGTGTGTGTGTGTGTGTGTGTGGGCTGGCCAGCCGATGAATGAATGTACTTACACGACTCCCAGCCGATGGATGAATGACTTCAATGCCACTCTCTGACTGAGTGAGATTTTAGTGTGACATACTTTTGACCACTTTTGACTGTTTTGTTCATATGACTTTTGACTGCTTTGTTTATTGTCTGGTATATGACTTTTGACTGTTTTGTTTATTGTCTGGTATGATTTAAGTCTGACAATGCCTTGCTTTAACTTGTATTTACTTTTCAAAGGTGATAGCTTCCAAGCTATCATATAGGGGATTTGAAGGCTTGTTGTGACTTATCTGCTGACACTATTTTATGTTTTCTTTGTTTGTTCCACCTGTATTCCTTTTTATTTTATTTTGTCAGAGTCGTGTGCTATTTGTCTTTGTTTGTTTCAACCTTTATTTTTATTTACTCCAAGCCATGTGCCTTGACCCCTTAAGTAATCTTGCAGAATCCTTTTACCAAGCACCCCTCCCCCTCCCCCATATCACAGTCAAATGCAAATGTTTGAATGGCTCTAAAACCCCTCATACTGTTGTGGTTTCTCATGCGGACCCTGAGATCACACACAACACTTTAGGAGAAGACTACCCCTCCCCTGCCCATCTGCAGCCATCAACACACCCTATCTAACACCTCCCTGTGTCCCGGGTGTTTTTGGCTCCGGCTGAGGTCATGGACTGTCCAGCTCTCCTCAGAGATATACACTCAGCCTAAACAAAAGGACTCTTGACAACCCTGTGACCACAAAGGAAACCTGAACTCATCAACTGGCCATCCACGTGCTTGGTGTTTCAGCACCTGATTCAGCACGTCTTGCCATGATAGAGACTACCCACCCAGAAAACATGGCAGAAGGACTCTGCATGTGGGCTCTGTGTGTTCACAAGATAACTACTGATGGAACTGCAAAATATATATTCCACTGTTAAATTGTATCATCCCTATCTGTAACATATTTCGATGTGTCCTGCCCTGATTGGCTGTTGCCTGGTTATTATTGTGTGAGCATATATATGCTCAATTGGGGGACTGATGGAACTGGAATTATTGTTATTATTATAGGTAAAGATGTACTTCTCTGTATCTACAACTCACTCTGAACGTATACTACGTCTGTCTCTCACTGAGATCCAATGCAAATGACATGTGACCCTCCCCCCCCCCCTCTTCCTGCTAGAGGCCTTGTGTCCTGGCATCCCCATCCCCCCATAGGTGACCCTCTCAAATGTATCCCACCCCCCCTTCTCTTTGTATAAAACCTGATAGCATACTGCATCAGGTTAGACCGTTCTTGAACCAACAGCGAGAGGGGTCTCCATGCTGTAATACAAGCCAACTGAAACCGACTCGGCCTCCTGTCCATTCTTCAACTTTAGCGTGCTATTATTATTCCATTACATGGATTTTAGGATATCTGCTTTTATGACCTGGGAAATCAAAATACTATCCATGGCCTTAAAAACCCTATTCGCCATGATTTCCAGGTAAAATGACCCATAAATCTGGCCAGGAACAATTTATAAAAAAAATCCATGTGTAGATGTCTTCATAACAATGCTATGTGTGAAACTGGGAAGTGTGTTGTACCTAGGTTCTACATAGGCTGAGAAATGTGCACCTAAAAATGAAAAAACACTCATTTTGAGAAAACGGCATTTAAAGATTTACACGTGATGCGTCTGAACCAATCACGTTATCAGACACCACCGCAAACCAATGAAATTGCGTCCTAATGGAAAGGAAATGTCCTTATTTGGATTACATAGCGTTGTGTGGGAGATACAGGGCTTTTCAATGGTACCAAATATGACGTGATGTTACGTTAGAATGCAAACTTTCCAGGAAACCTAGGAGAATTAAAACGCCGCGAACAGACAAAGTGTGAATAAATATACACATTAATGTATGATTGGGATATTTTCTTTATGCTAGTATGAAAGATTACATGTTTAGGGAGTGAACTAGCTCAAAATCTCAAAGTTGACCACTGCTGAAAAAACAATGTTTTTGCCTGCTGTGTCTTGCCTTAAGACCCTGGAGGGTCTAGGCCCCGCCCTGTGATATTGCCCGTTCTTGCTGTCTCTACAGCAGGTGATTGGAAACACACACACACACACACACACACACACACACACACACATACACACACACACAGGTGTATCAGTGATTTTATTGGCTACAAGAGCCCTGGCCACCCGGGAGAAGGGAGAGCTTTGGATTCCCGGCATTTTGTTATCATTGGATACTCGTTGGTTTTTGTAGATCGTGTGTGTGTGTGTGTGTGTGTGTGTGTGTGTGTGTGTGTGTGTGTGTGTGTGTGTGTGTGTGTGTGTGTGTGTGTGTGTGTGTGATACGGACTGGCATTACTGGAGATGGTGTGTGATACAGACTGGCATTAACCAGTCATAAACTAATGTGCCATAGCTGTCAGTTGCTGACTTCATTCAGCGCACAAACACACACACACACACACACACCAGACACAAGCACAAACACACACACACATGACACAAACACACACACACAGGAAGCAGTGCTGTTGCTGTGGTGTGAACCAGTTGCTCGTTTCCTGTTTAACTCTGTTGCCTTTTGTGTTCTATTCTATTGTGTTCTATTCTATTGTGTTCTATTCTATTGTGTTCTATTCTATTGTGTTCTATTCTATTGTGTTCTTTTCTATTCTATTCTAGTGTGTTCTATTCTATTCTATTGTGTTCTGTTCTATTTTATTGTGTTCTTTTCTATTCTATTGTGTTCTATTCTATTATATTGTGTTCTATTCTATTCTATTGTGTTCTATTCTGTTCTATTCTGGTGTGTTCTTTTCTATTATATTGTGTTCTTTTCTATTCTAGTGTGTTTTATTCTATTCTAGTGTGTTCTATTCTATTGTGTTATATTCTAGTGTGTTCCTTTCTTTAATATTGTGTTGTATTCTATTGTGTTCTATTCTATTTTGTTCTATTCTATTCTAATGAGTTCTATTCTATTCTAGTGGGTTCTATTCTATTTTAGTGTGTTCTTTTCTATTCTATTGTGTTTTATTGTGTTCTATTCTATTGTGTTCTATTCTATTGTGTTCTATTCTAGTGTGTTCTATTCTATTCTATTGTGTTCTATTCTAGTGTGTTCTATTCTATTGTGTTCTATTCTATTGAGTTCTATTCTATTGTGTTCTATTCTAGTTTGTTCTATCCTATGGTGTTCTATACAGGAGGTGCGGTGCTATACTATGAATTGGTGTGTATTGCATATGCCGGGAGAAAGTGTGTTATAGCTGAGACCGTCACTTACTTCTGCCTCAGACACACACACACACACACACACACACACACACCTCTGCCTCGATCAAAACCCATACACACACTCACACACACTGACCTCTGCCCTTGCCCCTTTCCAGACCCACACACACACACACACACACACTGACCCCGAAGGCCATCTGCCACACTGCAGCCTTATCTTATTTTTCATGTTCCGTTTATTTTGCAATACATTTTAAGCAGTCAATGGCACACACACACACTCTCTCTCGTTCACATTTCAGACACACACACACACACACACACACACACACACACTCTTTGGATTGATTTTTGAAAGGAAGACTGTGAATGTGAGAAACAGGTTGCAGAAAGAAGAAGATATTGGAATTGGGTTCATTGCCACATCAAAGACTATCTAGTAATGACAACTACCTGCCTAATCAATCAAATCAATCAGCTGTGATTCGCTGAAGCATGAAATCAACCAAACCCTTTTTTATCAACAAGTTTTATTCCCAGGGAGCAAACGTACTTATGAAGCTCCAGCAGGCCGTGTGTGTATGTGTGTGTGTGTGTGTGTGTGTGTGTGTGTGTATATCTGCGATAGGGAGTTGAATCTGAAACCTCTCTTCTCTCTCTCTCTCTCCCTCTCCCTCTCCCTCTGCCTCTCCTCTCTCTCTCTCTCTCTCCCTCTCCCTCTCCTCTCTCTCTCTCCCTGTCCCTCTGCCTCGGTCTCTACTCTTTCTATTCTACTCTCTATAGAACAATAACCTCTGTGTGTGTGGTGTGTGTGGTGTGTGTGTGTGTGTGTGTGTGTGTGTGTGTGTGTGTTTGTCTATTTTTGGTGTTCCAAGGCCAACACTATCACCACCACCACCACCACCCCCCCAACTATCCTGAGGCTGAGAGAAGCAAGAGCTCGTTACTAAACAATGACTTGGTCATGAAGGAGAGGATGTGTGTGTGTGTGTGTGTGTGAGAGAGAGAGGGTGTATTTGTGTGTGTTAGAGAGAGGGTGTATGTGCGTAAAAGAGGGTGTGTGTGTGTAAGAGAGGGTGTATGTGTGTGTTTTAGAGAGAGGGTGTGTGTGTAAGAGAGGGTGTATGTGTGTAAGAGAGGGTGTATTTGTGTTAGAGAGGGTGTGTTTGTGTAAGAGAGGGTGTATGTGTGTAAGAGAGAGGGTGTGTGTGTTAGAGCGAGGGTGTATGTGTGTTAGAGAGAGGGTGTGTGTGTGTGTGTGTTAGAGAGAGGGCGTGTGTGTGTTAGAGAGAGGGTGTGTGTGTGTTAGAGAGAGGGTGTGTGTGTTAGAGCGAGGGTGTGTGTGTGTTAGAAGGGTGTGTGTGTGTTAGAGGGTGTGTGTGTGTGTGTTAGAGAGAGGGTGTGTGTGTGTTAGAGAGAGGGTGTGTGTGTGTGTTAGAGAGAGGGTGTGTGTGTGTTAGAGAGAGGGTGTGTGTGTGTTAGAAGGGTGTGTGTGTGTGTTAGAGGGTGTGTGTGTGTGTGTGTGTTAGAGAGAGGGTGTGTGTGTGTTAGAGAGAGGGTGTGTGTGTGTTAGAGAGAGGGTGTGTGTGTGTTAGAAGGGTGTGTGTGTGTTAGAGGGTGTGTGTGTGTGTGTTAGAGAGAGGGTGTGTGTGTTAGAGAGGGTGTGTGTGTGTTAGAGAGAGGGTGTGTGTGTGTTAGAGAGAGGGTGTGTGTGTGTTAGAGAGGGTGTGTGTGTGTTAGAGAGAGGGTGTGTGTGTGTAAGAGAGGGTGTATGTGTGTTAGAGAAGGTGTGTGTGTGTTAGAGAGAGGGTGTGTGTGTGTTAGAGAGGGTGTATGTGTTTTAGAGAAGGTGTGTGTGTGTTAGAGAGAGGGTGTGTGTGTGTAAGAGAGGGTGTATGTGTGTTAGAGAAGGTGTGTGTGTGTTAGAGAGAGGATGTGTGTGTGTAAGAGAGAGGGTGTGTGTGTGTGTTAGAGAGAGGGTGTGTGTGTGTAAGAGAGAGGGTGTGTGTGTGTTAGAGAGAGGGTGTGTGTGTGTGTTAGAGAGAGGGTGTGTGTGTGTGTTAGAGAGAGGGTGTGTGTGTGTGTAAGAGAGGGTGTGTGAGGGGCGAGCGCGTGCGGCAGACCCTTGAGCTCCTTGGTGATCTACTAGGCTGTTACTCTAACCCTAGTGAGTCTCTCTGCTTCCATTGTGTGTGTGTGTGTGTGTGTGTGTGTGTGTGTGTGTGTGTGTGTGTGTGTGTGTGTGGTGAGATTAGGCTACCTAGGCTTGCTTGAGTGTGTCTACCACCATAATGTCTTCTGACTGCATTCATGCTGTGTCACACACACACACACACACACACACACACACACACACACACACACATTCATGCTGTGTCATCTTGATCACCACAAGCAAAATATCCACTTGGGAAATCGGACAGGACAGTGTATCGGAAAGGATCAGGACAGACTTGTCTTAGTTGAAGTGGTGTTCAAAAGCTCTCTCTCTCTCTCACACACACACACACACACACACACACACACACACACACACACACACACACACACACACACACACACACACACACACACACACGGACGTGTCTGAGTTGGTCTACAGCTGGCAGAGTGAGTAACGTCACAAGAGTTGGAGTGGTGTTCAACAGCGCTAGGAGAAGTGTGTGTGTGTGTGTGTGTGTGTGTGTGTGTGTGTGTGTGTGTGTGTGTGTCGCACTAAATAAATGTGTTTGAGAATGGCGCGGGGAAGGCGGGACTAGATTGATATCCGAGTAAGCCACTGCGCCACTGTGTGTGTGTTTTAAGCCACTGTGTGTGTGTGTGTGTGTGTGTGTGTGTGTGTGTGTGTGTGTGTGTGTGTAAGCCACTGCGCCACTGATGTCCTCCACAAGTGGTTGT
>NC_137917.1:28541353-28563853 GCF_963457725.1 Sprattus sprattus
TCGACTCCATGCAAACGATGGCCAAACAATGGAGTAGCTCTCTCTACTTCACTCAGCCTCTCCCTTCTTTGTGTCCATAATGACACACACACACACACACACACACACACACACACACACACACACACACACACACACACACACACACACACACACACACACACACACACACACACACACACACACACCCTCCCTTCTTTGTCTCCATAATGAAGGGAATAGTTGAGTGTCTGCCGCAGAACAACCAGACAGTCAGGAGGAAGAAAAGACTGGAATTCCCTCTAGAACCCTCAGATCCGGAGTCTAGGATCGGATGAAGAGCGTGGGGAGATCTGGGAATTCTGCTGGGAAAAGGTGACCCTGGGAAGGACAGGATCATCCTCCTGTGATCCCAAGTCACTGGATACTGTGTGTGTGTGTGTGTGTGTGTGTGTGTGTGTGTGTGTGTGTGTGTGTGTGTGTGTGTGTGAGTGTGTGATCCCACAACTCACTGGATACTGTGTGTGTGTGTGTGATCCCAAGACACGCAGGATAGTGTCTGCCCCTGAGGTATCAGCTTACACTGACCTCTGTGTGTGTGTGTGTGTGTGTGTGCACATACACTGAGTGTACTCTACAAGTGTAACCTATACTCACAGCAAAATTGAGTAGAACAGACACACTACGCTGTCTCCAGTCAAAGATGCAACAGTGTGTGTGTGTGTGTGTGTGTGTGTGTGTAACAGAGTTTGGGTTCTGTTAGCGTTAGCACTTCAAAGCAGATCCCACCGTTTGATTCATCCCACTGATCCCCATGTCAAAACTGATGTGTGTGTGTGTATGTGTGTGTCATAGGCAACATCGGGGTGCGTTACAGAAAGCAGCTGTAACAGACATTGTAGCATTGGCTGTGTTCTAACGTGTCTGTTAACATTATAGCTTTGTGCTAATGTATCTGTTAACTAGGGACAAGATACCATATGGCTTATTGGTGATGTTGCCATGGTGATGTTTGTGATGGAGATGCTTGTGATGGTTGTGTTGAAGCCCACATGTGAATGAAGGTGTAAGCCCTGATGTGTACACACACACACACACCTCCTAGTCTCTCTCTGGGCTCCTCCTCCTCTCACACACACACACACTCCTCACACTCCTCCTAGTCTCTCTCTGGTCCGGCCCAGTATCAGCTCTGTCGGCTCCTCATCACAAACAAACACACACACACACACACACACACTATGGCCCAGTATCAGCTCTGTCGGCTCCTCATCACAAACAAACAAACAAACAAACAAACAAACACACAAACACACACACACACACACACACACACACACACACACACACACACACACACACACACACACACACACACACACACACACACACACACACACACACACACACACACACACACACACACACACACACACACACAATGGCCCAGTATCAGCTCTGTGGGCTCCTCCTCATACGCGTCTCAAACGGCTGAAGCTTCAAGGGCAGCTATTGATCGACACGCTGGAAACATCCTGCCTGCATGTCAAACACAGCACTGTGTGTGTGTGTGTGAGAGAGAGAGAGAGAGAGAGATCTCCTTACTACCTCAGACAGGAAGAATGAGACTCTTTTGTGTGTGTGTGTGTGTGTGTGTGTGTGTGTGTGTGTGTGTGTGTTAGTGACTGACTGATCTCCGAGTGCTGTAAGTCAGGTCCCATCTGAGAGTGTGTGTGTGTGTGTGTGTGTGTGTGACTGCTCTCTGGGCGCTGTAAGTCAGGTCCCATCTGACCTTTCTACTGTAATCTGCCAGTTCTTGCCCTTCAGTCGTTAGCATAACGAGTCTTAATGAGACGTCTGTCTTCACAGGCCAGCTTTCATTCTGACAGAGAGTCCACTGGGTACAACACACACACACTCACCCGGAGTCACCTCTGATAATCACCAACACCACACACACACACACACACAACCCCTCAAAACTCAAACACACACACACAAATCAGTTTCACACACTTGACCAAAAACGTAATCTTTGATATCCACAGACACGCCTTAACATATTTTATTTGCATTTGTTATCTGAATCCATAATTTAAAAAGAAAACACACACATACATACACACACACACACACACACACACACACACACTCGTGATGACTGACACTGTGGCTCCATTGTTCCAGTTTCTGTTTTGTCTGTCAGACATTTTTTAAGTGCCTTTCATACTCTCCTTTCCCTCCCTCCATCGATGTTCATCCATCCACACACACACACACACACACACACACACACACACACACACACACACACACACACACACACACACACACACACACACACACACACACACACACACACACACACACACACACACACACACACACCCTTTTATACTCTCCTCCTTCCTTCTCTGTCCATCCCATTTGGGTTTAATAAACCTGCTCTAGAGAAACTCCCTCCCTCCCCTCCCCTCCCCTCCCCTCCCCCAGACATTCATAAACAGCGTGGCCTTGAGCTCTCAGAGAGGGCTGTGTGTGTGTGTGTGTGTGTGTGTGTGTGTGTGCTCTATAATGCCATTCAAACAAAAGGGCAGAATGGAGGACAGAGAGATGGCTGAAAAGGAAAGGACACAGAGAAGGGAGCTCTATTTACTGAGCAGTGTGTGTGTGTGTGTGTGTGTGTGTGTGTCACAAAAACAGCGTAGTGTTTACATCTGAGCTGCTGCTGTATCTGAGCTTATCAGCCTCGACTGCAGAAATATTTGCATCGCATACAACAGGCAGTATGATCGCCACACACACACACACACTTTAACATATGCGTATCAAACCAACAGAAAACACAACCGCATTAACATATGCATCTCAAGTCACAGAGCTGTGTTAACAAGAGAAACACACACACACACACACACACACAATCATGTGCTTAGCACAAATGAATGCTCACCTGTTTCCACCAAACACTTGAACAGCCCCGAGGCCAACACTCAAGTAGGACAAGACAATTAAGGGCCTCTGCATGTGGGTGTGTGTGTGTGTGTGTGTGTGTGTGTGTGTGTCTTTTCTCTGGTATGTTCACTTTAGTGAAAATTATGCTCCCTCCCCAGCCGCTTCACCACACACACACACACACCCCAACACACACACACACACACAATGACGCAGCCACTCAGACCAGTGAAGCAGAAACTGCACCAGGCCCCCTACACCCCTCCGCTCTCAATAACAACACCCGCGTCACCATAGCAACCACTCGAGGCCGCAGTGACCCCGATACAGTACGGGGTTATTAGAGGCAATTTGGGTCTGTTGCCACTGGGCCTTACAACCCCGGGAGGCTTTTAGACTGAATACGAACACGGAAGACAAACTTGCGCCACAAAACGGCGTCGTCTGTCTACATTAGTGCACCGCCCCACCTTAACGGAGGTTAATTAAAGTTAATATGTGATTAATCATCGTCTGTAAGGGCAGCTGTAGGCTACACGGCTGGCACACACAGAGCCCTATGCCGCGGTGAAACACACACACACACACACACACACACACACACACACACACACCCCTATGCCGTGGTAGTGAAACTTGGGTGCGTCTGGAGGGAAGAACCGTTGAACAATGGCTACTGAATCACCGTCTCTCCACACACACACACACACACACACACACACAGCCACGGAGAGCTCTTCAAAGTGCATTCTGTTTGTTCCTCTATGCCAAGTAGTTTAACGTTTGGGTTTTTTTTCCCTTCAACGGCGATGTTCATGAATAAACTAAAACCTTTGTTTCATTTTTCTCCGGTTTTGCCCCCCTAAGAGCACCCTGATGTACTGTGAACACAGCTCGAGAATTCCACCACGCGATGAATAAGTAACGAGCGATCGCGCACATATTCTGTCGTGATGGCAGAGAGCGAGAGAGAGACAGAAACGTCGTTACTTCGCCATCATTTGCAAGTCCTCATTAACCGCAGAAAGACTAGAAAGACCGAAGGCTACACATGACTTACTTTCCCAAGCATACAAAAGAGGAATTAACAAGAAAATTAACAAGATAGCGCCTAGTGGGCGAATTAACACTCATTAATTTGCATGCCAAGTGGGCGCGCGCAACACCGGGCTCTCTGCTCTCGTGGGCCATGCGAGTCGGTCAGGTGTGTGGCACCTGCTGTGCACCTGAGACCGGGGCACGGGGAGCCATGACACCCGCCATCTGAATAATTCACCAGCAGGACACACACAGCATCACCATTCGTTTCGTCAAACAGAACTGCTAGATCAGAGTGGAGAAACAAGTCTAGCTGGAGCCACATACTCTGTTATGTGTGTGTGTGTGTGTGTGTGTGTGTGTGTGTGTCCGCCAAAAGGCCTCCCGCTCGGTAGCACCTGAACAGGTGGTTCATTTGTTACTCTGCAGCCGCGTTTAAGCGCGAGGCTGGGCGAGGGGGCTGGTTAACCGGAGCCCGCGGCTCCTCGTTCAATCGCGTTTGAGAGCCTTTAAAATCGAGTCGCGGGCAACACCCTGTTGCTTCCCGCGAGCACTGCTCCCTCGCTCGCTGCTCTACATTCATTGAGCGCTCGTGGAGCGGACATAATGGAAGATGATGGCACAGACAGACGAAGAAAAGACGCGGGGGCACGTGAGGAATTGAGGGAGCGAGGCTACACGGGCAAAAAGAGGAGGGGGTCGCGAGGAAGGACAATCACACACACACACACACACACACACACAGACACAGAGAAGGCTGTTACCAGCCAACGAATCAGTCCAATCCACCTGCCACAGCCGCCAGGTCACACACACACACAAACAAACAAACACTTAACAAAGCCACACCTTAACAGGGAATATGGCGCACCCACCGAAACTCCGATCAGCTGGAGGAGTTGCGGCTGTGTTAGTGCCCGATACTGTGTGAATGTGAGCCAACACTTATGGCACTGAGACGGGAGTTGTGTCGGTCTCGGTCGAAGACCCCGTATGACTAGCCCAATCCACCCCGTTAACTTGCACCGTGCTTATGCCGCGAGACAGAAAGCTCAGAGTTTTCTCTCCCGGAGCCGCCAGGTGTTGCCTGGGGACTGCGCAGTCCGTGAACACACACACACATGTTCTAAAATTAACACTAAATAAACTGCCATTTTCTTACCTCGAACAAACAGGAGCATGACGACACTTATCAGGATGGTCATTTTCACGGGAGAGCGGGAGTATCGGGCGTCCAAAGTCATATCTGAACTATTCCTTCGCAGTAATTAATATCACAGTCCGGTAATATGGCGCAGATTAAAATCTTGTTGTTGTGTTCTCCAGAGTCCGAAGTCCAAAGGACAGGAGAAGAATCCACACAAAACTTGGTATCGACTAGCCGAGGTCAGCCGTTAGTAGCTCGCTCTCTTTCGCTGCCTGCCCGCGCCGTGTCTATCCCGATATTCTGCCACTCCTTTGTGGACCTCCTCGGGCTCAAAACTCGTTTGACCGGATCTGTTTCGCCCTCAGAAATCACAGGTGAAGGCGTCTCCTTCTCGCGCCCCGGTAAATAGTTCCGAGTTCCGCCGGCAGTTTCCACCTTGCACTGCACGAGAGCTCCGCCGTGCGCTGCACACTGGTCAAATGATCATGATGTCGTCATACGAACGTCACATTATATGAAACCACCTAAATCAACATTTTGGTAACCAGGAAGGAAACTCCCTGTGGGTTTCAACGGGAAGTTTTCAGGGCGGCGATGCGACCTCTTAGACCTCCTCCAGTCCGAGGTTTTAACGGGTTTTATGGCGTTTAAAAAAAACAGCGGGCAAAGACTGGCGGTGATTGGCTGGGGGTGAGCTCGAAGCGTCGGGTAGTGTGTGTGTGTGTGTGATCCAGGTGAGGTGATACACCTGCCTAATGGCCGATGATGCAGCCGCCTCTTATCAGCCGTCAGCGGGGGAACTATTTATGACTTTACTGGAAGGCATACCGCAATCGCGAGCCTTCCTGAGGTTAACAGCCCGTGACTCACGTGCACATGAGGAGAGGAGGACTGGAGAGCTTCTTTCGGTTTCTGGATGACTCAGGATGAGTCTCGTGTTACCGGTGGTCCCGTAGTGCGGCCAGCGCCGCTCATCTAAAGCTAATCGGAGTGAAAATGAAACGCTAACTCTACTAACGCTTCTTTTAGATTCATTTAAAGATACAAATTATATTATATAATATTAAAACAGTAGTATATTTCTCTTTAAACTAGTCCCTCCCAAATCGGTTCCCATGACATTATATGTCTATTAACCAGGCAGAGATACAGCCGAGTGTGTGTGTGTGTGTGTGTGTGTGTGTGTGTGTTGTGTTGTGATAAGATGCTCGGCTGCACCGCGCAGGCTGGAAGCCCAAGACTCGAGCTCAAGGCGTAGGAGTGGAGGAGCTCGAGCTCGTCTACTCCCTCAGATGACTGCGTGCATCTACATGACGAGCGGCTCGGGATCGGTAGCCTGACTGCGCCCCCTGGCGGCTGATGTGGTGAAATGGACTCAGACTGGACTTCACGTCCCGGTTTGCCGTCTGGTTGGGCTGGCACACACACGGTCACTCATATAGACACACACACTCATACTCATAAAGTCCCGGTTTGCCATAAATAGACACACACACACACACACACATATAGACACACACACACACACTCATATAGACACACACACACACACTCATACTCATATATTTGGTTGGGTCTGGCTGCTGTGGGCCTCCTGGATGGCACCAGGGATGGCCACGGGCCGGTGTAGGGCAGCAGGTTACGTCACCATGGGGACCAACCTAACTTCAGTTCACGTCACCACGGAGACAGGCCTGACATCAAGTCACCACGGGGACAGGCCTGACATCACGTCACCACGGGGACAGGCCTGACATCACGTCCACCTTGACATGTGAACATGGCCCAGTCCCGATGAGCCCACTGATTCACACAGAGACACACACACACACACACACTCATATAGATACACTCACACACACACTCACGCACACTCATACTCATATAGACACACACACACTCACTCATATAGACACACACTCATATAGACACACCCACACACACTCATATAGTTACACTCACACACACACACAGACACACACACACTCATACTCATATAGACACTCACACACACTCATACTCGTATAGACACACACACACACTCATATAGAAACACTCACCCACACAGACTTGTGTCTCTCCCTCGTGTTCTCCTTCCCTGCTATCTGTTGCCCCCCCACACCCACCCCCACCCATGCCCTCACACACACACACACACACACACACACACACACACACACCCCACCCCCAACCCCGCCAGCACAGCTGTAATTAGCGAGTGAGTGGGGCTAGCGCTCGGGAGCGCTGATAATACCCTTAGCTTTAATTAAAGCCATTTACACACACACACACACACACACACACTGATAATACCCTTAGCTTTAATTAAAGACATTTATGGGGGATGTACAGACCTTAAGTCTGGGGAGTAGAGTCCCCACTACTACACTCTACACACACACACTCACATGTGATGGGCCATACACACACACACACAGAGAGACATATGATGGGCTAATACACACACACAGAGACACAGGCACATGATGGATCATATACACACACACGAACACACACACATCTTCTCCTTATAGTCACATTCATACTCATATACCGTGGGGAAAAGAAATATTTGACCCCCTGCCGATTTCGCAAGTTTGGACACTTGCAATGAAATCCGTGATCTATAATTGTAAGAAGAAATGCGTGATCTATAATTGTAACGGTAGGTTGATCTATAATTTTAATGGTAGGTCTATTTTAACAGTGGGAAACAGATTATCAACAAAAACATCCAGAAAACTGACCACTTATGTGCCCACGAGGCACACTGATTTGTCCTCATTAGGTTTAACAAGGTACACCTGATCTCAACTGGTGACGTTTATAAAAGAAACCTGTCCAAAGAATCATACTTCACACCTTTAAGCAAGCAAGACCGGTCTGGGGCTCCATACAAGATATCTGTGATCATCCAAAACGTGCGGGATAACCCCAGAACTACACAGGGGGAGCTTGTGAATGATCTCAAGGCAGCTGGGACCACAGTCACCAAGAAAACCATTGGCAACACACTACGCCGTAATGGTTTGAAGTACAGCAGCGCTCGCAAGGTCCCCCTGCTCAAGGAACCGCATGTACAGAGCCGTCTGAAGTTTGCCAATGAAAACTTGAATAATTCTAAGGAGGATTGGGAGACAGGATGTGGTCAGATGAGACCAAAATCACCATCCCCACCATCAAACATGGAGGTGGAAACATTATGCTTTGGGGCTGTTTCTCTGCCAAGGGTACAGGACGACTCTACTGCATCGAGGGGACTATGGATGGGGCCATGTACCGTGGAATTTTGGGCTTGAAACTCATTCCCTCCCATTGAAAACGCAACCTTAAGGATTTGGAGAGGATCTGCAAAGAGGAGTGGACCAAAATCTCTCCTGAGATGTGTGTAAACCTGGTGACCAACTACAAGAAACGTCTGACGTCTATGCTTGCCAACGAGGGTTATTCCACCAAGTACTAAGTCATGTTTTGCTTAGGGGTTCAAATACTTATTTCCGCGATAAATGCAAATCAATTCATAACTGTTATAAAAGGCAGGTTTCTGGATGTTTTTGTTGATATTCTGTCTCTCACTGTTAAAATAGACCATACCATTACAATTATAGATCACACATTTCTTTGCAAGTGTTCTTGCGAAATCGGCAGGGGGTCACATACTTATTTTCCCCTCTGTATATGATGGGTCATTCACACACACACACACACACACATATGATGGGTCATATACAGTACACACACAGATACACGCATATGATGGATCATATAGACACACACACACACACACAAACCCTAACCCTTTTCCTTGTAGCCAGTCATACTGTATGCTTGTGTGTGCAGAAGAACATTTCTCCACTGTAAACTTTATATACTGTAGACTGTACAAAATAATATTATTATTGCAGTGCATGAAATGCCCTGTATTGTTATTCCTAGGCTTCTTCTTCTTCTTATTCTTGTTACCTTTTTCTGCGATTAATTCAGCCCGAACCGCTTAACGTAGAAACTTCATTCAAACTTTGTCGCGTAGGTCTTGTAAAGGACACTTATGCTATGTATTTTTCACTTTTCTAAACTTTATACTTTTTAAGTTATTAAATTTTCCCATTGACTTACATTGGGCCATTATGACATCATAATAGGGTAATTAAACTGGCTTGCACCTGTGCTTCACTGACACCTGCGGCAAGCCTCCAAGGGTCCTCTTCTCTCTGTACCTCTCCATTCAACTGTATAACTAGGAATATTAATAGACACCTTCCATACTCTACTTTTTTTTCTCTCTATCACTCTCACTACTTTCTCTCACACTCCATCTCTCTGCTTCACTCTTTTTTTCTCCTTCTTTCAATATTTTCACTCTCTCTTTACTGTCTTTATCCAGAGCCACTCTTGTTCACTCTTCTTTCCTTACTTTGTTTCTTCCTCTCTTCTTTCCTTCTTTCTACTCTTCTTTACTTTATTCTTTCCTTCTTCCACTCTTCTTTCCTTTCTTCTTCCCTTCTTCCACTCTTCTTTCCTTTCTTCTTCCCTTCTTCCACTCTTCTTACCTTTTTCTTTTCTTCTTTCCTTCTTTCACTCTTCTTTCTTTTCTTCTTATCTTCTTCGGCTCTTCTTCCCTTCTTCCACTTTTCTTTCCTTCTTCCACTCTAATTTCCTTTCTTCACTCTTCTTTCCTTTCTTCTTCCCTTCTTCCACTCTTCTTTCTTTCTTCAACTCTTCTTTCCTTTCTTCACTCTTCTTTCCTTTCTTCTTTCCTTCTTCAACTCTTCTTTCCTTCTTTTACTGTTCTTTCCTTTCTTCCTTCCTTCTTTCACTTTTCTTTTATTCGTTCTTTCTTAACTTTTGCATTTCATGCACTGGTATTTCCTTCAGGAAATGCATTTTCTAGTTATTATTTATTATTATTATTGTAAACTGTAAATAGACTGAATATCAGTGTGCGTGTGGGTGTGTGTGTGCGTGCGTGCGTGTGTTCTTCCTGTGTTTAGATGAGTGATGTGATGTGTGTCACTAACTCTCACTCATATGTTTATCAGTCACACACACACACTGCATGGTCTGACCTCAGACCAGCCCCCTCTTCCTGCCGTCTGTCACTTAGTGTGTGTGTGTGTGTGTGAGTGTGTGTGTGTGTGTGTGTGTGTGTGTGTGTGTGTGTGTGTGTGTGTGTGTTTGTGTGTGTGTGTGTGTGTGTTTTATGTCAGATAGAGGAGCATGCAGTCATTACTTTAAGGACGTGTGTGAGGCGTGTGTGTGTTAGATGTGTGTGAGGAGGGTGTGTGAGCAGGGTGTGTGTGTCCCTGGTGTAAGAATGCAGATGGATTTCCTCCTGAGTGTGTGTGTCCTGACCTGGACTCTGGGCACCACCGCCACCGTAGCCACAGGTAGATACACACACACAGACACACAGACAC
The DNA here is from genome assembly GCF_963457725.1 of Sprattus sprattus. Classification (NCBI taxonomy): domain Eukaryota; kingdom Metazoa; phylum Chordata; class Actinopteri; order Clupeiformes; family Clupeidae; genus Sprattus; species Sprattus sprattus. Next base: position 28,551,890 of record NC_137917.1, read on the forward strand.
ACAGACACACAGACACACACACACACACACACACACACACACACAGTGAGACAGAAAGAGAAAGGGAGAGACACAGAGTAAGGGAGGGAGAGAGAAAGAGAGAGGGAGAGAGAAATACTAAATATTTAATTTGCTTGTGATTTCTTTTTTTAATTCTGTCTATCTGTAACTGATTATTCACATGAATATAAATATCCACTACTGATTATTTAATAGTTTCCATAAGGCAGCCCATGATTAGAGAAAAGAGCTTAGGAGGCTGATTACCATGTGAAGTCTGTACTGAAGTATCTATTTTTAAAATCCTTTTCACTGTTTTATTTTACCTGCTTACATGTAAAGCACTTTGAATGGCCAATGCGTGTGAATTGTATTATAGCTAAACTAGCCTAGCCTAGCCATTGGGTGCCACTTAATAGACAGTAGATCGTATTCCTCATTAGTCTTCCTGATCAGTCTGTCTTCACTGGCATGACTTTAGGTTCTTCAGTCTGAGGGGAACTCATTTTTGTAATAAAACATCTAAACTCAAAAATCTCATCAGATGGGGTAGCCTGTAAAATAATCGTATCAAATAGGGATCCCACCCTGGTGTCATTTGTGGCAGTTTAGGGGTCCTTGATATACCAGAGTTTGAGAACCGCTGTGCTAAATAATATTTTGAACATGCCAATTACAGTGCTGTTTGTTTTTTTTAAGTGTATTCTCCTTGAACTAAAAATACAACTGACATGAACAAATAGTGAAAGCTGGTTTACACTATGCAACAAATGGCACTAACACAATAGACCTAGAGTTTACCGTCGATATTAACAGATGAAGCGCTAACATTAGCCACGCTGCTGTTGCTTAGTTGAGATTCATTAACGTTATCTTCACTCCGTTGCGCTCAGAAATGCGACCTTCCTGCACAGTTATTGCATGCTGTATGGACAAATGTTTCGTCATCATATTAGTATTTCCCCCTTAAATAGACGTTTTGCAAGCATTGCAATTGGCCCTGTGGTCATCTTTTCGCGTGAAATATAACCACACCCGAGCGCATCGGCCTAGACGCACACACACACACACACACACACACACACACACCCACCCGAGCGCATCGGCCTAGACGCACACACACACACACACACACACACACACACACACCCACCCGAGCGCATCGGCCTAGACGCACACACACACACACACACACACACACACACACACACACACACACACACACACACACACACTCACATTCTTGAGCCTCTGCCTAGACGCCATGTTGGCTGCAGTCTAAAACAAAACAACGCTGCCTGCGCGTGACGTCATCGGGCATGTGCAAACGGCGCCTACAACGATAGCGGAATCGTAAAGGACTTTGGCTAACGATTCCAAGGAATCCGTCCACTGGGAACCGGTTCTTAACAAGAATTCCCATCTCCCATCTGGACTCCCATCCCTGCTGAGTGTGTGTGTGTGTGTGTGTGTGTGTCCCTGCAGATGTGGACTGGGACGACGTTGTCATGGCGATGGTGAACTCCAGCGTCACGCTGCCGTGTGTGTACCGACGCCTCGGCAAGAACGACGTCCTCAACTGGATGGTCACGCCGCTGGGCGGGGCCGAGAGGACGCCGCTGCTCACAGCCAATCACAAGAGTGAGTTCCTGCACAAGAAGAGGCGTGGCCTCGGGCTGGCCAATCAGAAGTACCAGACGACGGGTGATCTGTCGCTGCGGCTGGTCGCCATGGAGACGGATGTGGGGCGGTACTGGTGCCTGGTGGAGCAGGGGGGCAAACAGGTGAAGAAGAGCGTGGTGCTCCTGGCCCTCGTACACGGTGAGTGTGTGTGTGTGTATTCCTCACCCTCATGGATGGTGTGTGTGTGCGTGTGTGTGTGTGTATTCCTCACCCTCATGGATGGTGTGTGTGTGTGTGTGTGCATTCCTCACCCTCATGGATGGTGTGTGTGTGTGTGTGTGCATTCCTCACCCTCATGGATGGTGTGTGTGTGTGTGCATTCCTCACCCTCATGGATGGTGTGTGTGTGTGTGCATGCATGTGTGCGTGTGTGTGTATTCCTCACCCTCATGGATGGTGTGTGTGTGTGGCGTGCGCTCCTGGCGCCCATGGACGGTGAGTGTATGTTTGTGAGTGTGTGTGTGTGTGTGTGTGCGCTGCTCGTCCTGCTCGGCAGTGAGCAGTAACTACTTCTCCCCTAAGCTCTTAATCTTCAAGTCCATTTCCTCTAAACCTCTACACTGATTACCTAGGGAAGAACGGCCAGCCAGCTCAATTACAGTCTTACACTCTCTAATGGGTGTCTGTGTGTAATGTGTATGTGGGTGTGTGTGTGTGTGTGTCTGTCTGTGTGCCAGCCACACTTACCGCTACAAACAGAGTTTTGACCAGCATCTCACCCACAAATTTCAAATCACGGTTGGTCAGCTTCATTTTTACGTAGTCACTGGCATCCTGTGTGTCTTTCACCATGGGCCTTCCCCGTCAACAAGGGAACTAAATATATATATATATAATATAAATATATATATATATATATATATATATAATATAATATAAAGCCCAATTGCCTTTGGCCACTGGTCTGCACACGCAATTCTCTCAAACGTGGTCAGATAATCAGACAGTGTTGAACATCCTCATCCTCCACGTAGGGGGCCATTTTAGGAGAGCGCCATCCATAGTTCAGATGGGGCAGAGCTCACAGGTAATTGTCCCTCAGACAGACACACACACACACACACATCATAATAGTCCCTCAGACTGAACGTGACACCGTCTGTCTTGTGCTTGGACGAGGGTCAGGCAGAGAAGGGGACACTGCTCCAGCAGATAGGCGGTCCTGCTGCTCCGTACTCACCACTGATGCTGCAGTGAGTCCCATCTCTGGTCCTGATGCTGCAGTGAGTCCCATCTCTGGTCCTGATGCTGAGTCCCATCTCTGGTCCTGATGCTGCATCTCTGGTCCTGATGCTGCAGTGAGTCCCATCTCTGGTCCTGTAGTGAGTCCCATCTCTGGTCCTGATGCTGCAGTGAGTCCCATCTCTGGTCCTGATGCTGTAGTGAGTCCCATCTCTGGTCCTGATGCTGTAGTGAGTCCCATCTCTGGTCCTGGTGCTGTAGTGAGTCCCATCTCTGGTCCTGGTGCTGTAGTGAGTCCCATCTCTGGTCCTGATGCTGTAGTGAGTCCCATCTCTGGTCCTGTAGTGAGTCCCATCTCTGGTCCTGGTGCTGTAGTGAGTCCCATCTCTGGTCCTGATGCTGTAGTGAGTCCCATCTCTGGTCCTGATGCTGCAGTGAGTCCCATCTCTGGTCCTGTAGTGAGTCCCATCTCTGGTCCTGATGCTGCAGTGAGTCCCATCTCTGGTCCTGATGCTGAGCCTCTCCCTCCTTCCTCTCCTCCCTGTCTTGCTGGGTCTGGATAAAGGATGCCAAAGCTGACTCCAGCCTAGACATGCGGTCATCTGGGGCCGCTGACTGTGGCCTGGACGTGGTATCATCCTACTCCTGATCTGAGGGGGGCGCTGCACTAGACATGCTATTCTTAAACACCCAGTTACATGATTCACAAGACTACAAATCAGTGAGAAAGATAATTTATTAGATGGTAATTGATAAGTCCACAGTTTAAGCTCTTAAACACTGTTACTACACAAAGTATTGTTATTCTAAATCCAGTATGGAGCATTCAGATAGTTCATCACTAGTTGTGTAGTTTAAATGTGATTAAATGCACTTTTATATTACTACAGCCACACAATCCCTGCTTTGCTGTGCAAAGGTTGGTATATGTTCAGAAAAATGCACACAAATATTTACACATTGTATTCCATTAGCATTGTTTAAATATGATTACATAAACTTTATTTAAATTACTAAATGTATTTATCTTAGTATTTAAAAAAGCCACACTTATAAGTGAATATTTACAATACATACCCAACATACATACTATCACATTATATTTCAGCATTAGAGCATTGAAGGCATTGTTCATTAAAGAAAGTTTAACTGTTGGTCAGAGTTAGCAAAGTTTACACATACTAATATTACATTTAAAATATTGTAGTTAAAAAAGTTACAGCTATAAAGAAATGCTCTTACTAGTGCTATGTCACTAAACTACATACTCTTGAATTTGCAAGTAATTAAACTAATTAAAAATAAATCTTTACCATTGCAGTTCTTCCTACAATTAGATAAAGTTCTTGTTTCACCAAGCGCATGGTTAGGGCTCTTTTGTGTGAGTGCACCGGTGTGTCTTTAATATACTCGTAAAAGTGAAGCTCTTGCCACACTGAGTGCAGTGGTACGGCCTCTCTCCTGAGTGAATGCGCTGGTGTTCTTTTAGACTATGCTCTTGAGTAAAGCTCTTGCCACACTGAGTGCAGTGGTACGGCCTCTCTCCTGAGTGAATGCGCTGGTGTTCTTTGAGATTATCCTCTCGAGTAAAGCTCTTGCCACACTGAGTGCAGTGGTACGGCCTCTCTCCTGTGTGAATGCGCTGGTGTTGTTTGAGATTTCCCTCTAGAGTAAAGCTCTTGCCACACTGAGTGCAGTGGTACGGCCTCTCTCCTGTGTGAATGCGCTGGTGTTGTTTGAGATTTCCCTCTAGAGTAAAGCTCTTGCCACACTGAGTGCAGTGGTACGGCCTCTCTCCTGTGTGAATGCGCTGGTGTTGTTTGAGCGTTTGATCTGTAGTAAAGCTCTTGCCACACTGAGTGCAGTGGTACGGCCTCTCTCCTGCGTGAATGCGCTGATGTACTTTGAGATTATTCCCTAGAGTAAAGCTCTTGCCACACTGAGTGCAGTGGTACGGCCTCTCTCCTGTGTGAATGCGCTGGTGTTGTTTGAGATAATCCTCTCGAGTAAAGCTCTTGCCACACTGAATGCAGTGGTGCCTTCTCTTGTCATTCGCTCCTTCCTGTTGTGAAGAGGGGTTAGGGGCGACTTTACTGGATGTTGACCTGGACGGCACAGTTAAATGTTTGTCTGGGTGTTGGTCACTGCTTCTGGAAGGTGCCAAAGTCTCTGGTCTGATCTCTTCAGACCTCAGCAGTCGCACATACTCGTCTGTGTGGCTCCTCTTGATGTGCTTTTGGAGGTAGATTTGAGCCGTGTAGGAAAACGGACACAAGGAGCACGAGAACACCTGAGACGCTGACACCTCTGACAGAAAGAATAAAGAGAAAGATGACATTTAGGTTTAGGCAAAGAAACATGTTGGATGTTGACTTTTTACCTAAAAATTACATACATCCATTTTAACCATTTCTTACTCTCATTCATTTCAATATTCTCATCATCTTATATCCACTTATCAGTGATTCACGTCTGTAATCCAGAATTGCTCTTTATGATTCTTTTATATTCAAGTTATTTCACAGCAGGTGAAGCTGAGATCGTTGCTGACCCTCTCTGTTCTAACGAGGGCGGTGTGTTCTAACGTGGGCGGTTTGATCTAACGAGGGCGGTGTGTTCTAAAGAGGGATCTCATGATGGCGGTGTGTTCTAACAAGGGCCGTGTGATCTAATCATGGCGGTTTGTTCTCACTAGATAAGGTTGGGCTAGATGGCAGATTAAGTTCAAAGCAGGTGGAGCGGAGATGGTTGCTGCAACCTTTGAACAGACATGTATTTAAGGTGTAACATTGTGATGTACCTTTAGCGCTACTCTTGATGTCCCACAGGTAGTCGAAGGTGATGCCCAGGTCTCTGGCGTAGTCCTCTCCATACCAGACCAGCAGCTCCTCTCCAGGGGCGATGGGCTTACAGCAGCGATACACAATCCCCCCTTTGTACTGAAACGCCACCAGGTTCTGCTCCTCGTCGTCACGAGCGCAGTTCACATACCTGATGGAGAAACAAGAGATTGAAAATGACACAGAAGAGATAAGTGTAAATACTAGTTCTACAACTGTAATATAAATATAAAGCTGGGTGTGAAATACGTGACTTATGTCAGTGACAGCTCTGATGCTGATTGGCCCTTCATTAGTGAGACTGGCTCTGATTGGCCCTTCATGAGTGAGACTGGCTCTGATTGGCCTTTTATGAGTGAGACTGGCTCTGATTGGCCCTTCATGAGTGAGACTGGCTCTGATTGGCCCTTCATTTCTACAACTGAAATATAAATATAAAGCTGGGTATGAAATACGTGACTGCCGTGTGTGTGTGTGTGTGTGTGTGTGTGTGTGTGTGTGTGTGTGTGTGTGTGTAAAATACGTGACTGCGTTGTGTGTGTGTGTGTGTGTGTATATCAGTGACAGCTCAGAAGACATAAACAGCAGAAATGACAGAGACAGACTTAAAGGCACAGTCTGCGATTCTGGCAAAAGGTGGCTGATATTTGAGTTCAACAGCCAATGTGTTCCTGAATCAACGCATTGATTGGCTGGAATTGGGTAAGGTTTTACTATTGAGACACACACTGAACGGCCAGCTAGAGGAGAGAAGAGCAAGTTGCTGAATCTGGCAGAAAGTGTGGATAAGAATCGCAGACTGGACCTTCCAAGTGAAAGAAACAAGAGGAAATAAAGAAGGACGTTACCTCATCCAGTTGGAGTGAGTTTCTCTCTTTGCGTCTATGTACTCATCTGTATGTCGGCTCTTGTATGTCTGTGGAAACATTGAATCAAACACTGTCACCTGTTTAGGTACAGAGGAGTTCAACATTTTAAAAAGAATTTCTTTTTTTTTGGAATCAGTTTTTCAAACTGGAAACATTTATTATTTGGAAACACCATTTGATCCCTCACCACCCAAGAGTATCCGCTCTCTATGGCCTCGTCCCTGTCCATCACCTCTCCCTCATAGGGGCCCAAGTGCGCCCCTCTGGGCACCGTCTGACCCTGGTTGAAAACCCCCAGACCAGCGTTTGGGATGTTGGACTCTCTGACCACCAGTCCAGGTGGCAGGGTGAGTCTGGCTCGGTCTGGGACCCCTACAGGAACTGGGGTGTCGGGGATGAAGTAAGGGGGGCCATGGACCCCACACTCATCAATGTAGAAAGACTCACAGTCCTCACAGTCTGCAGAGAAAACAAATGAATCAGAGATAATTTACTGCTAAAATGATGCAACCTAAAGATGTACAATCATTCTCTTGTAAATCTATTTAACCAGTTACTGTGAAAACATCCATTTAAAATGGCTGAAAACGGTATGAAGTCATCAGCAGATCAACATTTAGATTGTTGAAGTTAAGAGGAGAAAAGAGGACATATACATTTGCAGAATGATGGAGTCAATGAACAATTATACTGTTGAAATTCAGTGATATTACTGCACTTACACGAGTCACTGAAAAGAGAGAGAGAAAGAGAGAGAAAGAGAGAGATTGTGTCAAGTAGAAAGGTAGCATTATGAGCAACTCACAAAGGTAATCTTCATCTTTTGGCTCCTCTTCCTCTGTGTAGCTCACTCTGGGTGTGCTGCGTAGGCTGCCTCCACGCTTGTAGCTGTTCAACTGGACTTTCTGCAGTTTCAACCACTCTCTCTTTGACAGTCCTGACACACACACATAAAACAAAAAGACAAACACAATGCATGAAAGAAAACAAACTTAAAATTAACTTTAAAATGATTTGTTGCTTTCCTTTACTCTTCATAAGGCAAACTTTAAATCATCTCCCCTCTTTGATATGACTGCTATATATCTTCATGTAGATCTGCCATTCAGTTTACATGTGTGTGTGAGTGTATTTCTATTTCTGTGTGTGTGACACTAGTATGTTGCACGGACTGCCTCCAAGCAAACTGGTCTTTCTGCTGTATCATTATTTGACACACACACACACACACAAAACATTCTTGTGAAACCAATTTGCTGTTTGCCCTTACTGTTCATAAAGTAAACTGTGATTTGCCTTTTTCTGCAAATACTGATACTTTATATCCAAATACTGACCTATGTTGTGAGTGTGTGTGTGTGTGTGCGCGTGCATGAGTGTGTGTCTCCCTCTGACCCTCTCACCAGGTCTCTTTACTGTTTGGTCTTGCTCTCTCCCTCCCTGTCCATCCACACTTTCAACTCCGTCTCTCTGTCCACCCGGGTTTGAGTCTGGGACCTGAGGTGGAACAGGAGCGAGTTCTGTCTGAGAGTTCGATCAGCAAACATGAATTCTCTCCCGTTTATGCATACGGTCTGTATGTGCGTTTAAGTGTGTTTTACTGTTAGGCCTGAGGACACTGAGTGTTGCTGCTGATAGGTTGAAAACTGCTGTGTCTATTCTATAGTGTGTTTTATGTGACCAGTTTGCTCTCCTCTATCTCTATGGTTCAGGACGGCCAAAAAGTTTAGTTGTTCACCTGTGATGGCAGGGCAGGAGCTGGGGGCTGGGTGTTCACCTGAGATGGCAGGGCAGGAGCTGGGGGCTGGGTGTTCACCTGAGATGGCAGGGCAGGAGCTGGGGGCTGGGTGTTCACCTGAGATGGCAGGGCAGGAGCTGGGGGCTGGGTGTTCACCTGAGATGGCAGGGCAGGAGCTGGGGGCTGGGTGTTCACCTGAGATGGCAGGGCAGGAGCTGGGGGCTGGGTGCGCCTCACAGAGCAGACTCTCGACTCAGCTGGGGTTCTGACGGGAGCTCTAAAGGCACGAGAGGCTGAAGAAGACAGAATCAGTTGAGGTCTTCATCTTTTTCTATGTGTACTCTTTTCTCTAATCTAATAATAATAATAATAAAAAAACATTTCAGAGGCGGCAACAACATAAAAATAACTTGAGCACCCCATGTGCATAGAGGTTCATATGTAAAGATAAATATTATATATCCTTTGAGTATTGTACACTCAGTTTCCAGTTTCTTAGGTGCACCAGTCCTGCATTAAATTCCCTTTCATTATTGTAATAATGTTCGGGGTATGTCGAAACAGTTTAAGAGAGGTGACGATTCAAATGTATGACGTTGGATTGCACATGAAGAGCATTTCTCATTTCTTTGTCTTGTAAGATGATTGTAAATCTTTTGCTGTATGCTGACCTGGAGGTCTCCTCTCCAAACTGGGTGTCCACTCTTCTTCTGAGTCGGTGCTCTCAGGAGTGGGTGCTCTCGCCATCGCCTCCCTTCTGGCCCGGCCCTGCCTCATGAAGGTTGGAGGAGTGGAGGACAGACCTGACAGGGGGAATGACAGGAAAGAAAACCAAGAGGCAGGCAGGAAAGCAGACAGGTCAAAGCAGAGAGACAGACAGATACTGTATGACGTGCGGTTTACAACTCTGAAATCATAGTGTACATTGGCAAAATACAGACAGACTACCACTGATAACAGATATTTTACTAAAATTATTTGGCAGAGGCTTTTCTTAAAAGCATTACAGTATTATAATAAAGATATAATAATCTAATTTTGTCAAAGGCTCAGTACAGCTGAGGGTTAAAAACTGAAACTGTGATGTAATGGTTACCTATGGCCAGCATGGCCAGGTGGTTCCTCTTCATGTTCTTGAAGCGCACCTTCTCCCATTTGGCCAGCCGCGCCCACTCGCTCTGCGTGAAGTGCACTCTGAGGCCCTCGAAACTCTCCTAGGATGCAACCACACACGACTTAGAGACAGGTGCAGCAAAGCAGAATGTGTGTGTGTGTGTGTGTGTGTGTGTGTGTGTGTGTGTGTGTGTGTGTGTGTGTGTGTGTGTGTGTGAGTGTGATGCAGGGTGCAGATAGTAGAGATGGCTGAAAGTGTAACAGCAAGTGTAGGATATTGCTGAACTCTACTGACCTCATCAGATGAACTCATGGTTGGTATGTTTCTCAGATCTTGCAGGAGTTGAGAAGCTGAAAGGTATTTGACCTAGAAAACAAAAAATACTCAAAAACACTTGATCATCAATGGTTCTTTATGTTAGCTAAATTTCCTTTAACCCCACTCCAACAATGCAAGTCAAATAGGATTTCAGGGACCTCATTCGCATTCTCATCATACGTTTTGAAAAGCCTTAAGGTCCAGTCATATTTGACTTTAGGGTTTGTGGAATGAGTTCTGGTTGACTCGCATATGTACACGGCGCTGGTCGAAACCAAGCGTTAGCGCACACACAGTGCATGTTCGCTCATGGTAAAGTGCAAATGACAGAAACACCAAGCATAGTTTGACTTCAGCAGTGACAAGGCTCTGTGTTTCCACGCTGTTTAGAAAAACCTAATTAACAGGGCAACTATCTTGATAACTAACATTCAGACTTTTTTCAAACTAACATTGGCTACGTTAAATTCGACTTGTGACAGAAAACTACGGGGGCTTCAGATGAAAGCTACATAAAGAAGCCTCACTTATTTATCTTAACAAACATAACCTGTGAGGAAAAATGAACACCAGAACCACCGAACCTCCAAAAGATTTAGGCTACCAAGACAATTTCTTACATTAAGTAACGTTATACGAGGTGGTAGGCAGTTAGCCTAATTACGATACTTATGATAAGTTTTCTTCTTTAAAATACAATTACTACCTAGTCTCATGATTTAACAGCCCACGTAAAGTATAGGCTGGCGTAATTGAATCCAGGTATTAGATAGCTAATTGACATTAGTTAGTTAAAATTAGCTAACTAACATTCTCTAAGATGTCTCTGATATGCTGGCTAACAGTTAACCGCAGACTAACGGTCATCTTTAGCTAACTGTAAAGGCGAAAAGTCTACAGATGAACTTAATGCGTAGTCGGTGTTCATTTAGTATTTCAATATCACCAACCTGCTGTAATGCTATGCACGATGAAACCAAAGTCTCTCGATGAACGGACGCTGAGTAACCCGGCTTCTTCTCTCCGTCGACTCACTTCTCTCAGAGAGCCGCTGAGCGCCAGTTACAGGATACCACGCTCGAGACCACTATTTTCGCGCCTCAAAGAAACATCCAATGAAGTTCTTCGGGTTCGCCGAGCTCTTGATGCTTGTTATGAAATGAGTCAAATGATCAGTTTTTATTCTTGTATCATCCATCATAAATACATCAGACCTTTCCACTTAAATTTCATTCCTGCGGTGGATATTTGTCTACACCACTAAATTGATCAAAGAAAACTCTGTTAAAAACTGTAAATGAACCAAGTAAACTCATAGTAAAGTAAGAAAATAAAGTATGCCCAACTATAAGGTGACCAGACGTCCCCGGTTTCCGGGGACAGTCCCCGTTTTTGGTGGCCTGTCCCCGGCTGGAGCTGTCCCCGGAAATGTCCCCGGTTTTCACAGATAGACCCGGGATAGAAATTAAAAAAGAAAACAATGACCAAAACGTTTAGTTGCGTAGCCATACCACAGGCTCAAGCAAGCCAGCCAGCAGCCAGGGCAGCAAGCTCTCGCTCGGAGCTCAAAGATCTAGAATGACCGTCTTTTTAGTATTTTGATTGGTGGAATATGCAGCGCGGTAGAATCTTTGCCATTGGCTTCTTTTTTTTATTTAGAAAGAGATCGCGTTCATTCATTCAGCCAGCTAGCTCTGACAATACGAGTACAACAAGATAGGATAGCATTGGGATAGGTTAGTGTCATTGTTTATCATCTATGTCATATATTATTTAACTCATGATCTACATACTTAACTCATGATCTACAATAATCATATTATTTAACCTATGATCTACAATTTGCAACAATGTGTGTGTTAAGCAGCAGCTATATGTTGGTCAGATGTCAGTCACATCTGTAGACTTGCTAACTAACTTTGTTAACTTTTTAACATTAGCAGTGATACTAGCTACAGTACTATGATATTACAGTTTCACTAGTCTGGGTTACTAGAGGTAGTTGGCAACTTGACATTAAATGAAACCACTTGAAAGCTGAGGAGTGCGGACTTACATTAATCACAAACCGTATGAGGTATGCTATCTCTGTCTGGGTGGCTCAGGGAACGTTGGTTTAAAAGCCGCGCAACCACTCTTCCCTGCCATCAATTTTGTTGTAGGCTTTAGATACAGCCTGGTTGAACACGAACGTTTTCGTTTTATATTGTATCAACATAC
>NC_137917.1:28586353-28591353 GCF_963457725.1 Sprattus sprattus
TTCACAAGCTGTTTATGATGCATATCATCAGACTGCCCACCTTTCACCATATAAATAACGCTCTAAACTCACGCAGGCAACTCATGACTCCAAACTTGAATACACCGACTGATCTTCTAAGGAGGCCAGCACCATGAAGACTATGACATTCATTTTACTCCTCTCTCTGGGTCTCGTATGTGCTTCAGGTAAATAACATCTGCACTTCTCCGCACTTTTCACATTTCAGCATTTGTTAATGAGCACTAATCGTTGTAATAGACTATAATTTTGTCTGGGAATTCCCCGCCCCCTTCACTGCATTTTCATTTGTTAGTCTGGCGAACTACTCAATGGCGGTCCACTTCAGTCACGTAATTGGACACTCCTTTAACCAATCAGACCAACGATACTATACCACGTTACAACGATCGGTAATAAAGCAAACACATATTTTTTCTGTATGAGTAGTTTCAGGGCAAGTTTCTGTTCTGTTTTCAAAGAAATCATCCAAGACAGCCACGAGAGCAGTATCGAAGTTTTGCTGTGCTCCAGCAGCCTCCATGTCCAATGTTTTCAAAAACCTCTTTGCCATTGATTTTGTTACGTAATCGTGGTTAGTTTAAATCCGCCAATGGCGCTCCAGGTAGCCAATAGCCAGTTTGTGATTGGCTCCAAGGATCCTTACAATGCTGAACTAAGTTGGTATAGCCGCCTTGTCAGACTGACTTTGAAGGAAAAATCTGATTGGCTGGAAAAAGAGGGGCGGGACTTCCCAGACAACTATAATATAGTATAGTATAATTATATGATAATATAGTAGTTCCTCATCTCTACCATTGGTTGTATTATACCATGTTGCCTAGGCTACATATAAATTCTAACCACAGAATAGGGAAATTCTATGATTACATTTCTCTACGATACTGACTCATTCTAGTGATGTGTGTTTTAACTGTGGTTGTAATTCCAGAGCTCATTATCACTTCAGAGAACAGGACTGATGATTCTCCCCTTCTTCAGGGTAAAACAAAATGTCTTTCTCTCTGCTTCCAAAGGGCTCAGATACACATACGCGTTTTTGTAAAAACGCGACGCTAGGAAATGCATTGATTCCTATGGTACGGGGCGCTTTGCGTGAAAGCGCGCCGTACCATAGGAATCAATGTATTTCCTAGCGTCGCGTTTTTACAAAAACGCGTATGTGTATCTGAGCCCTAACCCTGTTATCAGTAAGATCCTGGTTTCTTCACAAAGGATGCATTTTTAGATGTTTCATGTATGTATAATCTTGATGATGGTGAGAAACTGCAAACATTACAGCACAAGGTAGCTGATGGTGGCCAATGTGATATGGAACGTTTTATGTTTCTCACGGAAAATTTAAAAAAAATATCAGCCATTTCAGCTTTTCAATTTGTTTAACCCTAGTTTACTCACTAAACCCCAAATGTCCTGCGGGTTGGCAAGAATACGATGAACGCTGCTTCAGGTTTATCAACACTGAAAGGACATGGGCAGAGGCAGAGGTTGGTTCACAATAAACAAACAATTACTCAAATGCATGCAACTGTTTCATTTCTGAACAAATAGCAAAAATAAGTGAACAAATATGTTGTAACTTTTTCTTATTTTCCTTTCTTCTATTATTCTTCATTTATTTTTTTCCCCCCAGCGCTTCTGTTTACTGCAGGGAGGTAATCTGGCGTCTGTCCACAGTCTTTCAGAATATTATTTTATCCAAGGACTAATAGTGACAATCACTCATGGAACACCGTTGACTTGGATTGGTGGTTCAGACGCCCAGCAGGTCAGTCTAATTCTTGTCCTCAATCAGTGACATGATCTTATTGGCTCTGCACACATGACCAATCACATCACTTGTCATACAGACGCCCTTCTAGACGAGGCTGGATTCACCAACAGGTGGCGATAATGAGGAGGTCTGACCTCTGGTTTCTCTTTCTCTGTGTAGGAAGGACTCTGGCTCTGGAGTGATGGATCCCGATTTGGATCATTCCTCCACTGGAACACGGGCGAACCCAATAACAGAGATGGTGCTGAACACTGTCTACATATGAACTATGGAGGTGAAATACAATAAGTTATTTAAAGTTGCTCAAATCAGCCCATTATCTCTGTGAAGTACTGCGTCAAAATTCACTTTGTGATGTGGTGTTTTGTTTTATTTTATGCCCTCTCTGAAGGAGATCTGCGTTGGAACGATCAGTTCTGTTCATATACATTTCCATCGGTCTGTGCAAGAAGAGTCATTTCAGTTTGATATTTTCACTGGTTGCTATGGCAGTTGTAGTATTCGGCCATCAGCAATTTATTGACCATTTATCTCAAATATATTTAAATCTTTGAATTTTGATTTTACTTTGTTTTAAATCAGAGATTGTATTTCTTTATCAGTATCCCTTGATGTTTTATGTTATTGTTGCAGTCTCTAATTGTTTTCCCATTGATTTCCTTTAGTGACAGAATTTGTTGTACTACCCTTTATTTTCTTTCAAAGTCTGTGTGCTATGGTATTCATTTTATTTTACTAATCTGTATATAATTTCCCATCATGTTAAAAATGTGCTATGGCAATAAAATGATGAACATGTTTATCATAAACGTGTCTGGATCTGTGCATTCTATAGTTTGCAGTGGTGTCAGGAGCCTCAGAGATGGGCTACTGCATGGCCATGCCTCAGGGGGTCCCCCAGCGGAAGTCAAGTCAAGTCAAGTCAAACTTTATTTGTATAGCACATTTCATATTTACATAGACTCAATGTGCTTATTAGGTAAAAGAAACACAATACAAAATAGTAGAAAACATTTAAAACCCAATAAAGTAAATAAAAATGCAAAAGATCAGTAAAAAAGAGAGTAAAAGAGAAAAATCATGAATTATATGCCAAAGAGAATAAAAAAGTTTTAAGACCCTTCTTAAAAGATAATACGGATTGAGGTGACCTTAGTTCTATCGGTAGATTATTCCAGAGGATTGGAGCACAGTAACTAAAAGAGCCATGACCTTTTGCGTGAATTCTGAGGACACTAAGATATTTATAAGTAAGATAAGAAGATAAGTAATGAGACAGTGAGGCCATGAGACAGAAAACTGGCACAAACCTGAAATACACATGTTGAGGGCCGTTCCTTTTCTTATAGTGCACACTTGTACTAACCTTTTCACTTTTTGCCATTAAACCGCTTGCTAGCTTAAGGACAGCAAGGAACGATGGACAAAGACGAAACTAACTTTAGGATTGTAAGGATCGATTGACAAATATGAAAAAGCTGTACATGCTGTATATATCATGACATCTACAAATATCTAACTATACACACACATACACACACACACACACACACACACACAAACACACACACACACACACAATATCTAACTATATCTCAATATCTGTAACTTTTGGTCTTTATTGGTCTCTGTGTTAAACACACAAGTTAATAAACAAGGCGACAAACAAGCTCTGTGATTAAGTGTGTGTGTCTATGTTTGTGTGTGTGTGTGTGTGTGTGTCTGGTTTGTGTGTGTGTGTGTCTGGTTTGTGTGTGTGTGTGTGTGTGTGTGTGTGTGTCTGGTTTGTGTGTTTGTGTGTGTGTGTGTGTGTGTGTGTGTGTGTGTGTGTGTGTGTGTGTGTGTGTGTGTGTGTGTGTGTCCTAGATACCAGGGAGGGGTCAACGTTGGAGCACACCATCAGCACTGACCCCAAAGGTCAAACCACTCAAGAGCTTTTCCCTTTTACATACATATACACATAATACGAGATCAGCAACAATAACCAATAATATAATTAAATATTATAACAATAAAGAATACCTACAAAAGCTATGTGAATGTGATCTCTCTCTCAAATGAACTAAATGATTTTGAGGCTTTTGTTAAAAATCTCAAAGGACAATTGAGCAATGAAAATGTCCTGTAGGCCTACACAACATTTAAAACTTTTCCTTTCGTTAGGCTACATTCCTACCCCTCTCTTTTATAAAATGTGAAGGAAAAAAGGACTGAATGCAACGAGGATATACGAATCAAGAACAGAAACACGCGTCACATATTAAATGCGACGGTGCACAATGGCGAATCAGAGTGGCATTGAATTTAAAACCTATGAACGGCATATATGTCCAACTTAATATTGGCGTGCCACGGTAAACCGCGTCCCACTGAACCCATGGTTACTGAATCAGCGAATGACGTCAGCTCCTCGAAACCAGGGGCCTGATTCGCCTTTTCCGTGAGCGTCTTAGGTTTGTCCTCCACAGGCTTCCGTTGGCATCAACAACCAAGCAGAATGGCCGGCTGGATATGGTTCCGCTGCCTCTTTGGGCCCAGTCTCAATCGCACTCACCGCTCCCCGGACCCCCCCCGGCCCGATGCACGAGTGGCGAGACGGGTATGGTTGTCTGTTGTCCCGTGCGAGTGACGGAACCCGTCCGGTGTGACTACCGGGTTAAGCACGTTAGCTTGCATTTGACGTTAGCCGTGCTAGCTATGTGCGGAAGTGTAATTGAAAGGAGACGCGTTCACCGATGCTTTATGACACCGAGCAACGCATAGATAGTTAAGGGCGACCTCTGCTCGCCGTTCAGCTACAAGGCCAGCTCTTATCTGGGCTCGTATGTTACTCAATGCATAAGGGAGCTAGCTGTTAGCTTGGGATAATGATGGCATGCAGAATAGATTACTGTGTTGTTTTGAATGAAGGTGTATCCATTGCTGCTCCTGCTGTCACTAACGGTAACGGGTCGTCTCGTGTCTGCAGGGATGGCCCTATCAGCCGCGAAGTCTGGAGAAGCACGCGGACAGCATCCTGGGCTGGGTAAGTGTGTGTGTGTGTGTTTGTGTGTGTGTGTGTGTGTGTGTGATTAAGGGTGTAGGGCTGGGTAAGTGAAGTCGCGGCTCCCCGGTGGAAACTAGCGTCAGCTCTTACTCGCCAAAATCTGCGTGCTCATCGTGAGTGGCCGAGGGATGACTGATCAACTTCCAGCGTGCGGCATGT
>NC_137917.1:28603853-28608853 GCF_963457725.1 Sprattus sprattus
ACATGTCCATACCTGTAAGAAGATTATGTCTTCAGCAACCATCTGCTTCTCAATGGCTGTTATTGTAGCTGAAAGAGTGGATATCTCCTTGCTCAATCTTTTAATCTTCTCTTTCATAATGAAACTCTTCTGCTTCTCTTCCTCCTTCAGTGCTCTTATTCTGGCCTCCTCTTCATCTTTCAGGAACTGATGAAGCTTCTCAAACTCCTCCTTGATCTGATTCTCTGACTGATGGGCCTGGACCTTGAATAACACACATCAAAGGGACGTCAGTCATACAAGTTACTTACTCAAAACAACGTTAATTTATCAAATATTAATATTATCATCAAAGTAATCATATGTATTTCTGTTGACAGCATGAGCAGCTGAACTATCATGTGGTGAAATCATTGTTCTAATTTTCTTAATGATTATTAATATAAATATCAGTTTGTGAGCTTGTAATATCTGTATCAAATTTCTCGGGTGAGATGCTTGATGTGACTTCAATTGTAGTTGTAATGAAACTGAATAGCTACACAATACAAGTTGTTTAAGTATCATATCATACAGGTAATATTTCACAATGTCAGAAACAGTGTCATGAAGTCAATGGTCTCTTTCCAAAACAGGTTCTTCTGGTAAATCTCACCTTAATGTGACTGGCTGTTTGGTCACATGTTTCTTTAACTCTTTCAAATTGTGTCAGTTTTTCTTGCAAGGGCTTCAGTACAGCATTGAGTTGTTCCTAGAATTAACGCATGTATTATACACTATGATTATCTATACTCATTTTCTGTTGTTGTGGATACTCATTCAGTAACAGCACAGATACAGAAGGCAAAGTTTGCCCATTGCATAGTCATAAATAACATTTCCACCTATAAGCAAATAGTAGAAACTCACTTTATAATCCAGTACAGCTTCATCTATGGGAAGGAACTGGTGTCCTGAGTGTTTCCTGGAAGCCTGACACACCACACATACAGGCTGTTTATCCTCCAGACAGAACAGCTTGAGTCTCTCACCGTGCAGACTGCAGAGCACTTCAGACCCTCCTGAAGCCCTCTGACTCTTCTCCTTCAGGAAAGACTCACATACATTCCTCAAAGACAAATTCAGTGGTGGATTGTCCAATGAAGATTGTCTTCTACAAACTGGACACTCTTTAGATGTCTTCTCTCTCCAGAACTTCTGAAGGCATTCTTTGCAGAAGCTGTGACTGCACAAAAGAATGACGGGATCCTTGAAAATGTCAAAGCAAACAGGACAGTTTAAATCCTCTTCAGGTAGAGAGCGTTTAGATGCCATCCTCTTCTCACAGAAACAGTCACTTCGCTGGAAACGTTGAGTGTGTACACTTAACTTTCACTTTCTATTCGTCAAAAAATCACCTCACAAAATCCCACTTTATCGCCTGTAAAGTAACAATGGCATATGCTTCTAGATTAAATCTCCTGACTGAAAATGTCGAACTGGCAGAATAGCTGATGTAAAGTAAACTCCGTCAACGTTCATTTCCTTATTTTTCCTTCGATCAATTTAAGACTTCTGATTGGTTTACACGTGTTTCTCCGTTGCTAACACTGAACAACTGGAGCTTATGGCTCAATGACCACAACCTGTAACTCATGTGCCAACTCCCTAAACCAATTCTGCTAAACTATAAGCACAATTCTCTGCTTTAGACACAGATTTCAATTGTTAGCCACACTTTCTTCAAAACACTAAACACCATCCTGTCTACTTTGCAGACTTCATCAATGCCAAAACCTCCTTGTTTTCAGGCAGAACACACTGCTATTCAAATGGCAAAACTTCCATTTCCAAAGCTGTTGTGCAATTTGAAATCAAAGCTTTAGCTCCTGGTTTGGAGAACAATTTATGGCAACATTGAAGTGAGAGGTGATCAGAGAGGCAGAGGAGTGAGAGTAGGTGGAGGAGGAGGAGGAGGAGGAGGAGGAGGAGGAAGAGGAAGAGCAAGACGGAGAGCCACTACTGCATCTCTGATGAGATTCGGGCCACTGTGGTCAACCATGTGGTCAACCATGGTATGACCATGCAGGAGGCTGGCCAGAGGGTTCAATCAAACATAAGCCGCTTCTCAGTTGCATCCATTCTCCGGACATTCAGAAGAGAGAATGGGTAAGAAACACTACTATGACAGTAAAACACTAGTTTGAATGCCTTATCAGGAGCATAGTATTCTAGTATTTAGAGTATTTTACATTATAATTTTACAAATACAGTACACAGTAAACAAATACAAAGTGCAACCATTGATGACCAAGACATACAGCCGCGGAAAAAATTAAGAGACCACTTCAAAATTATCAGTTTCTCTGGTTTTACTATTTATTGGTATGTGTTAAAGTAAAATGTACATTTTAGTTGTATTCTATAACCTACTGGCAACATTCCTACCAAATTTCAAATAAAAATATTGTCATTTAGATCATTTATTTGCAGAAAAATGACAATTGGTCAAAATAGCAAAAATTATGCAGTGTCTTCAGATCTCGAATAATGCAAAGAAAACAAGCTCATATTCATTTTTAAACTACACAATACTAATGCTTACACTTAGGAAGAGTTCAGAAATCAATATTTGGTGGAATAACCTTGATTTAAAATCACAACTTTCATGTGTCTTGGCATGCTCTCCACCAGCCTTTCACATTGCCGTTGGGTGACTTTATGCTACTCCTGGCGCAAGAATTCAAGCAGCTCGGCTTCTTTTCATGGCTTTTGACCATCCATCTTCCTCTTGATCACATTTCAGAGGTTTTTTATGGGATTCAGGTCTCGAAATTGGGCTGGCCATGACAGGGTCCTGATCTGGTGGTACTCCATCCACACCTTTACTGGCCTGGCTGTGTGGCATGGAGCATTGCCCTGCTGGAAAAAACACTTCTCAGAGTTGGGGAACATTGTCAGAGCAAAAGGAAGCAAGTTTTTCTTCCGGGACAATGTTGTACTTTGCCTGGCTGAGGTTTGTAAAAGACCATAAGGGTTGAAAAAGCGGACTGGAGGTTCTTCTAAGTTCGTCTTCTCTGATGAGTCCGATTTCACAGTAGGTGCAAGACTCTCTGGCTTGTAGGCCTCTCCAGGTCTCTGTCTAACCATCAGACGACCATGTGTTGGGCAAAGCTGAAAATTGGACTCATCAGAGAAGACGAACTAGAAGACCCTCCAGTCCGATTTTTTCAATCCTTATGGTCTTTTACAAACCTCTGCCAGGCAAAGTACAACGTTGTCCCTGAAGAAAAACTTGCTTCCTTTAGCTCTGACAATGTTCCTCAACTCTGAGAAATGTTTTTTCCAGCAGGGCAATGCTCCATGCCACACAGCCAGGCCAGTAAAGGTGTGGATGGAGTACCACCAGATCAGGACCCTGTCATGGCCAGCCCAATTTCGAGACCTGAATCCCATAAAAAAAACCTCTGAAATGTGATCAAGAGGAAGATGGATGGTCACAAGCCATGAAAAGAAGCCGAGCTGCTTGAATTCTTGCGCCAGGAGTAGCATAAAGTCACCCAACGGCAATGTGAAAGACTGGTGGAGAGCATGCCAAGACACATGAACGTTGTGATTTTAAATCAAGGTTATTCCACCAAATATTGATTTCTGAACTCTTCCTAAGTGTAAGCATTAGTATTGTGTAGTTTAAAAATGAATATGAGCTTGTTTTCTTTGCATTATTCGAGATCTGAAGACACTGCATCTTTTTTGCTATTTTGACCAATTGTCATTTTTCTGCAAATAAATGATCTAAATGACAATATTTTTATTTGAAATTTGGTAGGAATGTTGCCAGTAGGTTATAGAATGAAACAAAAATGTACATTTTACTTTAACACATACCAATAAATAGTAAAACCAGAGAAACTGATAATTTTGAAGTGGTCTCTTAATTTTTTCCGCGGCTGTATTCCTAACATTAATACAGTGAGCCTAGCCACAGTGGACCATGTTCTAAGGCAGAACACCTTGAGAATGAAGCAGGTGTAGAGGGTGCCTTTTGGCAGAAATTCAGATAGTCAAACAATTATGCTATTGCTATGACTATGTAAGTCATATACATTTCCACAACTGATAACGTCCTATCAGCACTGACACATTACTGTACTGTATTGTAATCCAATCCAATGTTATTTTTAGATGTTTCTCAACACAACAATTGTCAATATTGTCTTGAGCAAGAACAGGATGCAGCATAGTTTTTTTGTTCTTTTTATTTGAGTACATTTTTCTTTCTTTTTTTGTTGACTGTACTGGCCTATATCCTATTGTTTGTTCTGTGCAACTCATCTTCACATTCAGTTGTGTTTGCTCTGATGTAAAGGCTACAGCACTTTTGGAAAAAAAAAATGAAATATTTAAGTTGTATATTTGTGTGTTGTTTTATATGAGTTAAAACATTATACAGTTACAATAATTTACAACAGGAGAAAGCGTACAGTAACAATAGAGATGAAAAGGCATAATAAGGCCTTCATACTAGTGTTTTTCCATTTCATAGTAGTGTTTTCCATTGAGCATATAAGTGTTCAATCAATGCTTAGAATGTCTACTCATTTAATGGTCTGTAATTGTCATTTGAAAACAAAATACCCTTTTGAGTTGACATAAGTGTTTTGAAAGCAAGGTAGCATTTTGCAAGAGATATAAAGGGTTTTGCATTTTGTGTGAGTGGTTTTGGGATTTGTGTTTAGAGTTAAGAGAAACCGAGGCCATGCTTTGAAAAAAAGAGTTTTAGCAACGGAGAAAAACTGTACACCATAGTTAGGCCCAAATTGAATAACTAAACTAAAGCTGTCTCTATCCAGCTAGTCTAAATTAAGAGGAAGTGTTTAGTCTGACCTCCCCATACGCGCATGCGTGTGTGTGTGTGTGTGTGAGAGAATAATCAGAGGGGTAGACAGACTTTGTCTAAAGAGCTTTATTTCTCATCCATCCAGCACTCAGTCACAGAGACCCAACCCATACCAGAGGAAACCACATACAGAAAGAAAACT
>NC_137917.1:28611353-28613853 GCF_963457725.1 Sprattus sprattus
AGTTACATGTTAACATAGGACCCCTTCTTTGATATCAACCTCACAATTCTGGCATCCATTGAACTCATGAGTTCTTTGATTGTTTCTGCTTTAATGTCTTTAATAGCCTCCCAGAGCACCTGATTGGATGTGAACTGCCTTCCACCCACATAGATCTTTTGCTTGATGATGCTCCAAAGGTTCTCAATAGGGTTAAGGTCAGGGTAAGATGGGGGCCACACCATGAGTTTCTCTTCTTTTATGCAAAGAATACCTCTGGGGCATTGGCTGCTATAGAGGTATTCTTTGCAGCATGAGGGGGTGCATTGTCATGCATAAATATGACTTTGCTATGGAAGGCGCGGCTCTTCTTTTTGTACCACGGAAGAAAGTGGTCAGTCAGAAACTCTACATACTTTGCCGAGGTCATTTTCACACCGTCAGGGACCCTGAAGGGGCCTACCAGCTCTCTCCCAATGATTCCGGCCCAAAACATGACTCTGCCACCTCCTTGTTGACGTCTTAGCCTTGTTGGGACATGGTGGCCATTCACCAACCATCCACTACTCCATCCATCAGGACCATCAAGGGTTGCACGGCACTCATCCGTAAACAAAACAGTTTGAAAGTTAGTCTTTATGTAGTCCTGAGCCCACTGCAACCTTTTTTGCTTGTGAGCTGGGTTTAGGGGTGGCCGAATAAGCTTTAAGGACACTTGCAAACCTCTTGAGCATCCTACATCCTGAAGTTCCCGAGACTCCAGAGGCACCAGCGGCTTCAAACACCTGTTTGCTGCTATTCAATGGCATTTTAGTGGCTGCTCTCTTGACCCTACGCATTTGTTTTGCAGAAATATTCCTTATCTTGCCTTTGTCTGAACGAACCCACTTGTGCTGTGAATCAGTGACAAATTTCTTCCCCGTCCGATGATCATGCGCAATTCTTTTGGAAATATCCAATGTTGTGATACCTTGACCAAGGTATTGCACTATTTGCCGCTTTTCAGCAGCAGAGAGATCCTTTTTCTTCCCCATTTTGCCTGAAACATGTAGCTTGCTTAATAATGTGGAACATCCTTCTTAAGTAGTTTTCCTTTGATTGGGCTCACCTGGCAAACTTATTATCGCAGGTGTCTGAGATTGATTTAAATCATTCAATTAGCCCTGAGACACAATACCACCCATGACTTTAATTGAAAAACAAAAAAAATAATGTTTATGACCCTTAAATCCAATTTGCATAATAATGTGGAACGCGGTGTATGTTATTTTCTAACAAATATCCAAAATTCATGCATCCATAATTATAATAACCACGTTAATAACCTTTGTAAGAAACTAAAGCATTTGTAAATCTGTTGAACATTGAGCAAGTTATGGTTATTTAAAAAGCACATACCACTTCCTTGTTGGGTGAGCGAGCTGACTGTCACAAGATGGCCGCCATGTGCGGACGTTCGACTCCGTTGGCCGTCAACCCGGACGAAACATCTAGCCTTTATATATATATCTATGGCGGATCTGCCCTCACACTTCCTCTCTGTCTATCGTGACCTCTGACCTCTGACCGTACCTCTGAGGCTTCTGGGTAGGACATGACTGTGATGCTGGGCGGGCTGTCCTGCGGGCGTCGCCGTGGTAACCTCTGGTAGAGCTCCTCCGTGACGAAGGGCATGATTGGTGCCAGCAGCCTAAGCCCCGCCTCCAGACAGGTGTAGAGCGTCTGCCTGCACACCTGCGCTCGTCTCTGAGCGTCTGCGTCTGCGTCTGCACGACTCACCACCGGCTTTATACACTCCTGAAACACACACACACACACACACACACACACACACTTCAGAAAGGAGGAGGAGCCCTGAGCAGACGACACTGACACACACACACACACACACACACACACACACACACACCCACAGAGACAGACAGACAGACAGACAGACAGACAGACAGACAGACAGACACACACGCACACAATGCCTCACCAGGTAGACGTCACACAGCCCGTAGAGCCAGAAGTTGTAGATGGCACTGACACACACACACACACACACACACACACACACACACACACACACACACACACTGCCTCACCAGGTAGACGTCACACAGCCCGTAGAGCCAGAAGTTGTAGATGGCACTGACACACACACACACACACACACACACACACACACACACACACACACACACACACACACACACACACACACACACACACACACACACACACACACACACACACACACACACACACACACACACACACACACACACACACACACACACAGGGCCTCACCAGGTAGACGTCACACAGCTCGTAGAGCCAGAAGTTGTAGATGGCACTGACACACACACACACACACACACACACACACACACACACACACACACACACACACACACACACACACACACACACAGGGCCTCACCAGGTAGACGTCACACAGCTCGTAGAGCCAGAAGTTGTAGATGGCACTGACACACACACACACACACACACACACACACACACACACACACAC
>NC_137917.1:28628853-28631353 GCF_963457725.1 Sprattus sprattus
CACACTACGAGTTACAGTTTGAAAGATAAACTCACACACTCATACAGAAAAAACATCACTGTACACACACACTGATACAAACACAACAAGTAGCAGCAGATTTCATCCATGGCAAACACATATGCACAAACACACACTCACACACTTACAGACACACACCCACACACACACACACAAAAGCACACTTTAACACACACAGACACAGACACAGACACAGACACAGACACACACACACACACACACACACGCACACTTAAACACACACACACGCACACTTAAACACACACACACACTTAAACACACACACACAGTTAAACAAATAAACACACACTCGTGTTGGTACCTCTGTGGCCGGCTGCAGTTTCTTCTTCTTCTCCTCCGTGTCTTTCTTCTGCTGGAACTTCTCCATCTTCTCTCTCTTCTTGGCCTCCTTCTTCAGCTGGGCCTCTGTCTTCACAGGGGCTGAGACACACACACACACACACACACACACACACACACACACACACACACACACACACACACACACACACACACACACACACACACACACACACACACACACACACACACACACACACACACACACACACACACACACACACACACACACACACACACACACACACACACACACACAAATATTAGCTGAGCCTCTGTCTTCTGAGGGGTTGAGAGAGGGACAGAAGACATGAGAAACACACACACACACACTAGCTGAGTGTCTTCTGAGAAGCACACACACACACACACACACACACACACACACACACACACACACACACACACACCCTCACCCCCGGCTGCTGTGGCGTCTCCCGTGGCTGGTGTGTTTGGGGTGGCGGCCTGGCTTGGCGTGGCGTTGGCGTTGGAGGTGACGGAGACTGACACACACCTCTCACACAGGGTCACGGGTCCCAGCACAGACAGGAACTGAGGCTGGTTCACACACGTCACGAACCACCGCGTCACGTTCACCAGGGACTTACGGTCCGCAGGCTCCAGCGCCTACACACACACACACACACACACACACAAGTAAATATTGGTCGACCAGAAACAGACCTACACACACACAGGCACGCACCCACACACACCGGCACACACACACACGCACGTTTAACTTCACCTCTCTTACAGTATATATACACACACACACACACACACATTTAGACACACACTCACATATTTGAAGGGCAGCAGGACAGCTGTTGCCACGGCGATGTCAGCCAGAGAGAGGCTCTCCCCAACCAGGTAGGTGCGTGGCTCCAGTGATTGGTCGAGAGCCTTCAGCAGTTTCATCAGCACTGCGCGAGAGGTCTCCTGCAACTACACACACACACACACACACACACAAATAATCATAAATCTCACACACACACACACATTCATAATCACACACACACACACACACACACACACATTAAAAATCACATAAACTCACTCACACAGCCACACACTAACACACACACACAACACCTTCTTGTCGACCACACACAATCACACAATCACACACACACACACACACACACACACACACACAGACACACACACACACACACACACACAGACACACACACACACACAGACACACACACCTTCTTGTCGACCCCTTTGACCCCCAGCAGAGGGAGGACGAGGGCACAGGCGACGGGCGTGATCTCGTTCTGGGCGAAGCTGATCCACTGCCACACGCTGCCCTCCTGCTTGTGCCCGCTGCCCACGCGTCCTGCCCGCGATGCCAGGTACCAGCCCACCGCGCCCGCACCCCACACCGCCTCTCCTCCCCCCAGCACCAGAGCCGGCCGGGACCGCGCCACGCCCGAGGGAGGAGGCGTATCCGTGACGACCCGAGGAGGAGACGGGCTGAACTGGGCAGCGATCAGCGCCAGGAGACTCTTGAAGTCGTCGGGGTGGGCCGACACGTACAACACGTCCATCACCGCAGGAGAGGAAGAGCAGCTGAGGAAGAGGAAGAGAGGGTTAACACACGTACAACACGTCCATCACAGGAGATTATCATCATGCGTTGTCACAGAATGACTTCAATATAAACCCACAAACCAACCCTTCAACCACCATGGCTCATGGCTGTCATCTTCACACCCACTACTAAGAAGATGCGTCCCCCTCAATCCATTTAAACCACAACACCACACCCCCCTCATCAGTGACTCGGCACAGGAGAGAGGGAGAGAGAGACTAAGAGAAATCTTGCGAGCTGGAGGATGGATGAACAAGCAGCACTTGGCACACTGTCCAGCTCCCAGACTAACAGGTCGGACTGCATGCCTTCGGACTGAAGTCCTCTCTTTCTCTTTCGACTAGAGTTAACCTTCTGCTGACACGAACCATCCCAGGGGAGACAGACTTATACCAGGCGGAAGGGTTCTAATGCACTCAGGCACTTTGTTCCCAACCCTTCATGTCGCACTGACAGATCCCTGAGCTTGTCAAAGTAAACTGGCCGCCCATGGCCTGACCACCTCACTACAGGTGA
>NC_137917.1:28661353-28663853 GCF_963457725.1 Sprattus sprattus
GAAAGAGAGAGGGAGAGAGAGAAAGAGAGAGAGAGAGTGTGTGAATGCTGGGTGCAGGCTCTGGAGTGAAAGAGAGAGAGAGAGAGAGAGAAAGAAAGAGAGAGAGAGAGGGAGAGAGAGTGTGTTTGAATGCTGGGTCCAGGCTCTGGAGTGAAAGAGAAAGAGAGAAAGAGAGAGGGAGAGAGAGAAAGAGAGAGAGAGAGTGTGTGAATGCCGGGTCCAGGCTCTGGGCTCGGAGGTGAAATGTGATCTGTGGGTTTCAGTCCTTTCACCACTCAGTGCTTCACTGTGAGAGCAAGGAAACTAAACTCCACTTCAGTTAAACACACACACACACACACACACACACACATACACACACACATTGTGTGTGTGTGTATGATAACTGTGAGGTACTGTGAGGTATGCGATCTGTGTTTTACCTGATCGTGTGTGTGTGTGTGTGTGTGTGTGTGTGTATGCATGACTGTGTGTGTGTGTGTGTGTATGTTCACTTACCTGTGTGTGTATGTGTGTGTGAGTGTATGTTCACCTACCTGATTGTGTGTGTGTGTGAGTGTATGTTCACCTACCTGATTGTGTGTGTGTGTGTGTGTGTGTGTGTGTGTGTGTGTGTGTCAGGAGCGCTTTAAGGGTGCCCATCAGCTCCACGAGGGTTGGCCGCTGTGCCTGCAGGAGAAGGTGGTGGTTCACCTGTGCCCGCTCCATAAGGTACGTCTGCACCAGTGGGTCATGTGTGTCTATATATATGACTGTGTGTGTGTGTGTGTGTGTGTGTGTGTCTATATGCATGACTGTGTGTGTGTGTGTGTGTGTGTGTGTCTATATGCATGACTGTGTGTGTGTGTGTGTGTGTGTTTGTCTATATGCATGACTGTGTGTGTGTGTGTGTGTGTGTGTGTGTGTGTGTGTGTCTATATGCATGACTGTATGTGTGTGTGTGTGTCTATATGCATGACTGTATGTGTGTGTGTGTGTGTGTTCACCTACCTGTGTGTGTGTGGGTGTGTCTATATGCATGACTGTATGTGTGTGTGTGTGTGTGTGTGTGTTCACCTACCTGTGTGTGTGTGGGTGTTTCTATTTGCATGACTGTGTGTGTGTGTGTGTGTGTGTGTATGTTCACCTACCTGTGTGTGTGTGTGTGTGTGTGTGTGTGTGTGTGTATGTTCACCTACCTGTGTGTGTGTGTGTGTGTGTGTGTGTGTGTGTGTGTGTGTGTGTGTGTGTGTGTCATAAGGTGCGTCTGCGCCAGGGAGACTTCTACCTGCAGCTGGTGCCTCTGGGCCGCCGCTCCGCCCGCCTGGTGCTCAAATGCCTGGCGGCCAGCGGGCAGGCCGTGGCAGAGCTGCCTGTGCCCGAGGGCATGATCGCCAGCGTCTTCACCCTACGCTTCCCCGACGACCTCACCCGCGGGCGCCACCTTCACCCGCTGACCAGCTGCCTCCTCACCGCCGGCTCCAACGTCTTCCGCACGCCCTGGAGGACTGTAGCCTGCCCGCCCCTGCTCACGGACCCCCAGTCGCCCCTGTGCCCGCCCCCGCGGGTCTTCACCCCCTGCAGTGCCAGCGGTTCCACCGGGACGCTCGACTCGCTCCGCAGCTCCTGCTCGCGAGACTCGCTGCAGTCCACCGCGGAGTCCACCGCCTCTGAGCCCGTCGTCAGGCGTTACCGTGACAACAACGACTGCAGCCGCGCACACACACCACACACACCACACCGCAACGCCATGGACACCACACACACACCACACCACACACACCGCCACACCATGGACACGCACACCCTCACGCTCTCACACTCACGCTCACAGCCACACACACTCACACCCACACTCTCGCACTCACGCTCACAGCCACACACACACACACCCACACTCTCACACTCACACTCACAGCCACACACACACACACACTCACGCTCCCAGCCACACACACACACACACTCACAGCCCCAGCCTGAGAGGACAGTGGGGATGGACAGGGGTGTGTGTTTCAGTGCGGACGTGACCCCCGACCCCCCCGTGCCACCCCCTCGAAGGCGTTCCGCGCGGGACTCTCGGTCCTTCGAGACTCGTCGCCTTTTCCGTAAGTCCTACATGGAGGCGCTGCAGAACCCCATGAGCCTGGGCTCCAGCTCCGAGTCCGTCTTGGACGAGGGTCACGACCCCCCCCACACCCCCGACACCCCCGCCGGAAGCCCTCCCCTCCGCCAGCCGTTTCCACGGAGACTATGCGGGCGCGGTTGGCTGGGGGGGGAGGAGGGGCGTCCCATGTCACCCTTGCTGCTGCGGGGACTGTGGGGTCTGGATCAGAATCAGAACCAGCAGGACCACCAGGACCAGGACCAGCGCCCGCGCTCCAAGTCCCTGGAGCGGACGGGTCGGGCCGCCCCGGTCCGAGGGTTCCGCACTCGCTCGTCTTCTGGGGGTGCCGCCAGCTTCTCCCCGCGCAGGCTCGTCAACGGACACACACCACACATGCCACAGACACCACACACG
>NC_137917.1:28698853-28701353 GCF_963457725.1 Sprattus sprattus
TGTGTTTTTGTGTGTGTTTTCTTGCGTTATCTCTTGTCTGTCTTAATGTTACAGGGTTATCTGTTGGAATACTCTTTAGTTTTGTGTGTTTGTTTGTTTGTGTTTTTGTATGTGTATTTGTGTATGTGTGTATGTGTGTAGGTGAGTGTGTATGTGTGTGCGTGTGTGTGTGTGTGTTTGTATGTGAGTGTGTGTGTGTGTTTGTATGTGAGTGTGTGTGTGTGTTTTCTTGCATTATCTCTTGTCTGTCTTAATGTTACAGGGTTATCTGTTGGAATACTCTTTAGTGTGAGTGTGTGTGTGTGTGTGTGTGTGTGTGTGTGTGAGTATTGCATAGTGGTGAATAGAATTCATATATTAAATATAGTTTACTTATATAGGATATTCACGTTTAAAATTATAAATACTACTTAACTATAAAACAATAAATACTATTTAACTTTAAAACAAAAAATAATATTTAACTTTAAAATAATAAATACTATTAAACTTTAAAATGATAAATACTATTTAACTTTAAAACAATAAATACTATTTAACTTTAAAACAATAAATACTATTTAACTTTAAAACAATAAATACTATTTAACTTTAAAATTATAAATACTATTTAACTTTAAAATGATAAAATACTATTTAACTTTAAAACAATAAATACTATTTAACTTTAAAACAATAAATACTATTTAACTTTAAAATGATAAATACTATTTAACTTTAAAACAATAAATACTATTTAACTTGTAGTTTACTGTATCTTTAGTAACTCTCTACTTGTACTCTAGTTATGCATGCCGGGTTGGAGGCCTTGAACAGCTCGACATCACCAACTATATCACTGAAAATCATCAGTTATTAAGACAGTAATCTTTCATCAGTACCATCTCAGCTATGTGTGTTACTAGAAGCCAAGTGTCGATAAGATACTAGTTAGCTCACTAGATTTAGACCAAAACTCTTTAAGCACAATTGAATGCATTTATGCTAGACTGTTGCATCCACACTAAATGCAGTCTGCCGATGCATCCACACTAAATATCAGCTTGTATCGTCTGTGTATCATTGATGCCTTATCTTTATTTGTTTATTTTGAGTTTTGTTGGGCTGTCCATGCAATCTCTGGGCCTCCATGCCCTATACTGAACTAAATCTCTCATAATCTCAAAGTCATAATTAATTATATCTCTCATAATATCTTACTCATAATGAACTACTGTGTACATGAGTGCGAAACTCTGCACAGGTGTTATATGATATTGCTCACCTGTGTCCAGTAACTGTGCAGTGTTGTGATTGGCTGGACAGGTTTGCTATAATATGGCACTGTTGTGATTGGCTGGACAAGTGTGCTATAATATTGCAGTGTTGTGATTGACAGGTCGATGAGGTGTACTATAATATTGCAGTGTTGTGTTGGAAGGACAGGTGTGCTATAATATTGCAGTGTTGTGATTGGCAGGTCGATGAGGTGTGCTATAGAATTGCAGTGTTGTGATTGACAGGTCGATGAGGTGTGCTATAGTATTGCAGCATTGTGATTGGCAGGTCGATGAGGTTCACGTTCCGCTCCGATGACCACATGGTCATCACCATCCCGCTGGGCAGCCTGCGTGAGATCCGCGAGGGTCAGCTGATGCCCGACAGGTTCAGCTGCGTCTTCAAGGACGTCTACAAGGTCTTCCTGAGGGGAGAGCCCAAAGCCTTAGGGGTACCACTGCATCCCATAATACACAACTACATATCCCACAATACACCACTGCATCCCATAATACACAACTACATATCCCATAATACACCACTGCATCCCATAATACACAACTACATATCCCACAATACGCCACTGCATCCCATAATACACAACTACATATCCCATAATAAACCACTGCATCCCATAATACACCACTGCATCCCATAATACACCACTGCATCCCATAATACACAACTACATATCCCATAATACACCACTGCAACCCATAATACACAACTTCATTTCCCATAATACACCACTGCATCCCACAATACACCACTGCATCCCATAATACACAACTACATATCCCAAAATACACCACTGCATCCCATAATACACAACTACATTTCCCATAATACACCACTGCATCCCATAATACACCACTGCATCCCATGATACACAACTACATATCCCATAATACACCACTGCATCCCATAATACACAACTACATATCCCACAATACACCACTGCATCCCATAATACACAACTACATATCCCATAATAAACCACTGCATCCCATAATACACCACTGCATCCCATAATACACCACTGCATCCCATAATACACAACTACATATCCCATACTACACCACTGCATCCCATAATACACCACTGCATATCCCATAATACACCACTGCATCCCATAATACACAACTACATATCCCATAATACACCACTGCATCCCATAATACACAACTTCATTTCCCATAATACACCACTGCATCCCACAATACACCACTGCATCCCATAATAC
>NC_137917.1:28718853-28721353 GCF_963457725.1 Sprattus sprattus
TTATTGAGTAAACTGAAGGACTGTATATTTTCTTGTAGGTTGCTTGGTTGTATGGCTAATTGCGAACTATTATGGTTAACGCTTCTAATAGCAATGTAGAACCCACTACAAACACAATAACGTACTGAAACATACCTACTTGTATCATGCACACAATGCCTCACATACGTATTTGAACAAAGATGATTCGCAAACTAGGCACTCAGTATATTTAAAACTTAACTATTGCTGCCACTGAATTGAAAGAGAAACGTATCCATATCTAGGGAGCTGCACGCGTTGCTAGGCAACGCCATTATTAACAGAGTCTTTTGCGTTTCATCCCTGACTTACCAAGCCAAGGTAAAGTCCTCAAAATGTTTTATCATAACGGTGTTACTCGTGTGTTATCACAAACTTTCTAGAACCAACAGAGGGGAGGCAAGCACTGCCTCTGCCTCAAGCCAACGGCTGAAATTAGAAGATTCTACAGCTAAGCTAGCCTACGTTATATGACAATGTCCAACATCGCCCATTCTGTTAAGCAATTAAATGCTAAGTTTAGTTATGGTTGTTAACACGACAACGCAAACGTTTGCTGATAACACACGAGTAACACCGTTATGATAAAACATTTTGAGGAGTTTACCTTGGTAAGTTAGGGATGAAGCGCCGTCGTTAGTTAGTCAAAAACATGACAATCTTGTAATTTAATACCATGTTGTGTGCTCAAGTGCTTATTCATAGTAGATGTACCTCCTCCCTTTGACGAAATACATGTTTTACAGACGTTACAAGTGACCATGTTTGCATTTGTTCGAGTGAAATAAAGCCACACTTTAGATCGCTTCTGTCTAGTTGCCATTTCTGCTGCGGTCTGATTTTTTTAAAGGAAGACGTCACAGAGGTCCGTTTACAGACCCGGTTTTGAATTTGGCTAACGATTCCAAAGATTCGGCTCATTAGGAACCGGTTCTAAACAAGAACCGGGTTTCGGTTCCCATCCCTACACACTGATACACACACACACTGATACACACACACACACACACTGATACACACACACACTGATACACACACACTGATACACACACACACACACTGATACACACACACTGATACACACACACACACACTGATACACACACACTGATACACACACACACACTGATACACACACACTGATGCACACACACTGATACACACACTGCAGTCCTTTGCTGATAAACACACACACACACACACACACACACACACACACACACACACACACTGCAGTCCTCTGCGGATACACACACACACACACTGCAGTCCTCTGCTGATACACACAAACACACACACACGCACACACACACACACACATAACCTCTCTCTCTCTCTCTCGCTCTCTCTCCGCAGACACACACACACTGCAGTCCTTTGCTGATATACACACACACCCACACACACACGTACACCCTCTCTCTCTCTCTCTCTCCGCAGACACACACACACTGCAGTCCTTTGCTGATATACACACTCACACACACACACACACACACACATACACCCTCTCTCTCTCTGCTCCCCTCTATAAACCTCTCTCTCTCTCTCCTCAGACAGTACTACGCCTACCTGACTGACACTCAGTGTAAGAGGGTGGGGACCCAGTGCTGGGTCTTTGGGTGAGTCTCACCTGTGTGTGTGTGTGTGTGTGTGTGTGTGTGTGTGTCATTTGCAGCATAGGTTAAGTATTAGAGATTCTGAATGTCAATAAAGCACTTTCTGTTTGCGTGTGTGTGTGTATCAGCAGAGGACTGCAGTGTGTGTGTGTGTGTGTGTGAATGTCTGTGCGTGCATGTCAGCGCGTACATGTGTGTGTGGGTGCGTGCGGGTGTGTGTGCATGCGTTTGTGTGAGTGTGTCTCTGACGTTTGTGTTACCCACAGCTGTTTCTGAGAAAAGACATTGACATTTCTACTGTTTATTTTTTTCTGCCCCCCTCTCGCTCTCCACCCTTCCTCTCTCTCTCTCTCTCTCCCCCTCTCTCTCTCTATCTCTCCATCTCTCCTCTCTCTGTCCCTCTCTCTCCTCTCTCTCTCTCTCTCTCTCTCAGAGCGATAGCATTTCTGGAGGCTCTTGCGGCTGTGAAGTTTGGACAGGATCTGTTCTCTAAGACTCAAAGCCTCTACGTCTTCCTCTGGCTCCTGTGTCTGGTAAGTGTGTGTTTGAGAGAGAGAGAGAGAGAGAGTGGGTGTGTGTGTGTGTGTGTGTGTGCGTGAGCATGTGCGTCTTGAAGTGGGTGAGTGTGTGAGTCTGCGTGTGAGTGTGTGCGCCAGCGTTTCCGTTGTCCGGTAATTGCCGGTCTTTGTCCGGAAAAAAATTGAAATGTCCGAAAATATTAGAGCTCACCGGTCAAATTGTCTGATCTCCTTAAAAATCCCGTCTTACAAACACAATCTGAATTTGACAACAATCCTAATATTTAGGCCTACAATGTATTCACTGCCCTTATTATGTTTTAAAGGAACAGGCTAATCTGC
>NC_137917.1:28728853-28733853 GCF_963457725.1 Sprattus sprattus
TCTTTATCTGTCTATCTATCTGTCTATCTATCTGTCTATCTCTCTATCTATCTATCTATCTCTCTATCTATCTATCTATCTATCTATCTATCTATCTATCTCTCTATCTATCTCTCTTTATCTCTCTATCTATCTATCTCTCTATCTATCTATCTATCTATCTATCTATCTATCTATCTCTCTATCTATCTCTCTTTATCTCTCTATCTATCTATCTATCTATCTATCTATCTATCTATCTCTCTATCTATCTCTCTTTATCTCTCTATCTATCTATCTCTCTATCTATCTATCTGTCTGTCTATCTCTATCTATCTGTCTATCTATCTATCTCTTTATCTATCTGTCTATCTATCTTTCTGCTTTTTTTAAATTTCCTCTCTTCTTTCTCTATTCCTCTATCCCTCTCTCTCTCTCTTCCCCCCCCCCCCCGGTGTGTGTGTGTGTGTGTGTGTGTGTGTGTGTGTGTGTGATGGCGGCCTCTGCTCCCAGCCCTCTGCAGGCGCTCCTGGGTGAGCTGCACACACACCTGCTGGAGTGTAAGGTGTGTATGGAGAGCTTCAGCTCCGGCGCGGACGAGAGGCCGGACCGGCGACCCCTGAGCCTCGGCTGCGGTCACGTGCTGTGTGCCGAGTGTGTGCGTGTGTGTGTGAGAGAGTGTGTGTGTGCGGAGTGTGTGCGCCTCCTCATATCCTCCTCCTCCAGCCGCGCCACACTCCACTGCCCCTTCTGCCGGTTGCCTAGCGACCCCGCCCAGGTCTCCGCCTGCCGCGCCCTCGGTGACCTCCAGGAGCTGCTGCAGGAGCACCAGAGCCGCGCCGCCTCACCAGCGCCACCCAGTGGTGTGGAGGAGGACCAGAGCCCCGCCGCCTCACCAGCGCCACCCAGTGGTGTGGAGGAGGATGCCCGCGGGCCAGAAGAGGCACTGGATCGGGGGGCTCTTCGGCTGGTGAGGGCGTTTGGGGGGTGGGGCGCGCTGGTGAACCCCACGGGGCTGGCGCTGTTCAGCTCGGGGGCGCTGGCCGTGGTGCATGATGGGAAAGAGAGGGTGGTGGTCTTCGGGCCGCAGGGGAGGCGGCTTCACGGGTTTGGCCAGAGGAGGGGCGGGGCCAGAGGAGGGGCGGGGCTGGGGCTGACACACCCGCTGGGCGTGGCCGTGCTTCCTGACGGACAGGTGGTGGTGAGCGACGCCGGAGACGCGGCGCTGAAGGTGTTCACGTCCAGGGGCGGAGCCGTGGCGGAGGCGCGTGATTGGCTGCGGCTGCCGTGGGGTGTGGCGGCGAGCGGCGGCAGAGGTGTGCTGGTGGCTGATGCCCAGGCGGGGGCGCTGTGCCAGCTGGAGGTGGACTCTGCCCGGGGGGAGATCAGGGGCAGGAGGGTGCTGCTGGAGGGGCTACAGAACCCACGAGCCATCGCCTGCTGCCCACGCACCGGGCACATCGCTGTGGTGGAACACCTCTGGGGCAACAGGCACACACACACCAGCCAGCACACACACACCAGCCAGCACACACACACCAGCCAGCACACACACACCCCAGAGCACACACACACCCCAGAGCTCACACACACCCAAGAGCACACACACACCAGCCAGCACACACACACCCCAGAACACACACACACCCAAGAGCACACACACAGCAGCCAGCACATAATAAACCCTTCAGAACACTCACATAGCGACACACACACACACACACCCGCCACCCGGCTGACGCTCTACAGCAGTGACCTCACGCTGCTCTCCCAGATAGACTCCTTCAGCCTCGGCCTCCGCACAGGAAGTCCCGCCCCCCCGCCCTGCCTGACCGCTGTGACCTTTGACCGCGCGGGTCACCTGATCGCCGCTGATGCCCGCTCCGGTGTCGTCTGGAGCCTGGGCCGGCCGTGGGAGGGCGGGCGACTCACCCTGAGCCCTCTGGTCAGCGACGGACTCATCCGACCCGTGGGGCTCGCCGTGAGCGGAGACACCCTGGTCGTACTGGACAGCGGAGACCACGCCGTGAAGATGTACTCACACACACACACACACACACCCAGACCCAGACCATGCAGTGAAGATGTACTCACACACACACACACACACACACACACACACACACACACACACCCAGACCCAGACCATGCAGTGAAGATGTACTCCAGCCACCCAGACCTCTACTCAGAACCAGACTAAACCCAGACCTCTACTCAGAACCAGACTAAACCCAGACCTCTACTCAGACTAAACCCAGACCTCTACTCAGACTAAACCCAGACCTCTAGAAGCAGACTAAACCCAGACCTCTACTCAGACTAAACCCAGACCTCTACTCAGACTAAACCCAGACCTCTACTCAGACTAAACCCAGACCTCTACTCAGACTAAACCCAGACCTCTACTCAGACTAAACCCAGACCTCTACTCAGACTAAACCCAGACCTCTAGAAGCAGACTAAACCCAGACCTCTACTCAGACTAAAACCAGACCTCTAGAAGCAGACTAAACCCAGACCTCTACTCAGACTAAAACCAGACCTCTAGAAGCAGACTAAACCCAGACCTCTACTCAGACTAAAACCAGACCTCTAGAAGCAAACTAAACCCAGACCTCTACTCAGACTAAACCCAGACCTCTACTCAGAACCAGACTAAACCCAGACCTCTACTCAGACTAAAACCAGACCTCTACTCAGAACCAGATTAAACCCAGACCTCTACTCAGACTAAACCAAGACTAAACCCAGACCTCTACTCAGACTAAACACAGACCTCTACTCAGAACCAGATTAAACCCAGACCTCTCAGACCCCCATCCAGACTTCAAGTGGACCCGAGTGGACCTGGCTCAGACCGGGCCTGGCTCTCTGGGACCTGTGCCAGGTCCTGGTCTGATCTGTCTCCATGGGGATGGCTGCGGCCCGGTCCGGTTCCGTCTGGTTCCGTCTGGTTCCGCCGCCGGAGTGCTGATGTACTGTCCAGTGTGGAGGGAATGGACAGGAATGTTTCAGACAAAGGAATGTTCTAGACTATGAAGTTTATAAGGTGGATCAATAAAGCTCTGTGTATAATCAAAGTGTGTGTGTGTGTGTGTTTGCAGCAAGTTCAGTTACATGGTGTCACATTCTCAGCAGGCTTTGGCCTTATTGTGCTCTGGGCGAGTCTTGGTGATGTTCAGTGTAGAGACATAAATGAGCTTGAGTCTAGGTAATGTTAAGTTAAGATACATAAATAAGGGGATATGTAGCCAATAAAACATTGGTGATTGCCCCTTTTCATGGCTTGCATTGATCATATAACGAAATCTACTTGTAAATGAATTAAATTTGAATTGTTCATCGTTATCTCTATGAAGATACACAAATAATAATAATAAATAACTAAAATCAATTCAGTTCGAAGCAGTCAGTATCCAGTGAACAGATGTGGTTGAATCTCGCAAAGCTGCCTAGTGCGGCTTCATGGGTTGGTGAACATGTAAGCGGTTCTCCCCCGTAGTCTGAGACCTCCGGCAAACTTATCTCTGCCACTCTCTCCGCCACTCTCTCCTCTGGGTGTCTCTTCCTAAAGCACCGACCCTTCTCGGCGTTTGGGCTATTGGCGAATCCACCTCTCACTGGACAGGAAACTGCATTGCAGTCCCGTTCAACACTTGAGGATACTGGAAGTTCGGTTCGTGTTTTTCTCCGATCCATTTTCGCCGACAGATTCTCGGGGCTGCCTGCGCGTCCATCTGATCCGACTGCTCCCCTCCGCTCCGGAAGATGGCGGTTCGGATGCTGCCTGAAGGCTGTGGCTCAACACTGGACTTGTTTAGCCATCTAGCCGGCCTAGAAAGCAGACAATATGTTTGAGTTCCTCTCGTGTGTTACCCTGGGATGGACTTTGTGATTGCACCAGTAGGGATTACAAACCCACTCGACCGCAGACATTTGACGGCAATCTCGTATGCGGGACTTCGTTGAGACTTTAGTCTTCGGCTAGCAGTAGGTTGCAGCACCGCTAGCGTATAGTCTACTGCTGGTACTCCTGTTGTGTTAGCTAGCTGGAACACGACTAAAGTGCTTGAAAATGTCGGATTCAAAGGTAAAAGTTGCGGTTAGAGTTCGGCCTATGAACAGAAGAGGTAAGATACAACACCGAGACCGTTGTTACATTTTAATAGATAAGTTTCACAACTTAAAAACAAACAAGTGATTTGATTAATCTGCATTTCGTCCAAGTTATGCGACATCATATTGATTATTGCAGGTAGAAGTTAGCGATAGCTGGCTAAACGCTCTGTTTTGCTAACATGGGCAGCGACTTGCCCCGTTATCCTTGACTTAATTATTTAGCTGGAGTGTTTTTCACCCCTGTCTGTCTCTCTGTCTGCGAGGCCGTGAAACCGTTGTTTGTCCAAGCAGTAACTTTGCTAAACAAGTTTACCTTCACTTGAATCTGCAGAAATTGAGTTAAGCACAAAATGTGTGGTGGACATGGAGCTGAACCAAACTATTCTCCACCCTCCGCCCTCAAACAACACGAAAGGGGAAAACAGGTAAAACAATAACTTTCATATCTGGCTGAGGCTAGTTAACTACCGCTGTTCATATGTTTGATGTCTCCAGTCTTTCGTGTCAACACTGGTAAGCCATGTCATTAACGGTGCGTTTCTAATGTCTACTGTGCATTGGGGACGCTGAGAGTTCTGGGGGAAAGTCAGCGTTGAGGCGAGACTTTTGGGAGAGGCTTTCCGCTTCCTCTCGACAGCGCTGTTCTCCCGCTATGAGGGGAGATTTGAGTCTGCACCGGCCAGGGGTACAGCAGACCTTTCACATACACGAGTGACAGCCACAGAGTTCACAGGCAACAAGAAAAAAAAGAAAGAGAGAAATTCGATATGTCAAGATAACCGGGTGCCGTGATTTGCGCTGATGCTGGTGGCATAGGCAGACACACACACCGGGCCAGTGGGGTTCACTGTCCTCGTTAAATCGATCGTCTTATTTTGTCCATCTGCTTTTGTTATGCTAGA
>NC_137917.1:28773853-28776353 GCF_963457725.1 Sprattus sprattus
AAATTGCCAGACGCAGTTTTTTTTTTATTGCAAACAGCCCATGAAATTAGCCAACAACATTAAACATGAGAAGAACATGTATTTATGAAATGCATCCAATTAAATTGTGCTGTCTACTTAGTGCAGATGGACTGATGCTGGTAGGCTACAGTCATTATTTTCCCCCGGCCTGTATTCGGGGCCCGGCCTTTATTTGACCGTATCGACCACGCCCTTGGCTAGTGATTGAATCCCGGTTCTTTATTTGAGGATTTATGGTACTTGAGAAAGAAAAAAGAAAAAAATGATGTGTCAATACGAGACGTTCTCTCTCTCTCTCTCTCTCTCTCTCTCTCTCTCTCTCTCCCTTTCCCGCTCCCTCTCTTCTTCTATCTCTCCTACTCTCTCTCTCCCTCTCTCCCTCTCTCTCTCCCTCTCTCTCTTCTTCTCCCTCTCCTACTCTCTCTCTCTCTCTCTCTCTCCCTCTCTCTCTTCCTCTCCCTCTCCTTCTCTCTCCCTCCCTCTCTCTCCCGCTCCCTCTCTCCCTCCCTCTCTCTCTCCCTCTCTCTCCCTCTCTCTCCCTCTCTCTCTCTCTCTCCCTCCCTCTCTCCCTGTAGGCGTCTGAGGAGTCGGAGGAGAGGGAGACGTTGGCTCTGATGGCGGCGCGAGGGGAGGTGGAGGAGACGCAGGATGGAGAGACCTACATCGAGAAGTACACACGAGGCGTCTTAGAGGTGGAGAACATCCTCAGCCTGGAGAGACTGAGACAGGTACACACACACACACACACACACACACACACACACACACACACACACACACACGAGGCGTGCTGGAGGTGGAG
Organism: Sprattus sprattus; assembly: GCF_963457725.1. Lineage (NCBI taxonomy): Eukaryota > Metazoa > Chordata > Actinopteri > Clupeiformes > Clupeidae > Sprattus > Sprattus sprattus. The sequence goes on from NC_137917.1 coordinate 28,774,677, forward strand.
AACATCCTCAGCCTGGAGAGACTGAGACAGGTACACACACACACACACACACACACACACACACACACACGAGGCGTGCTGGAGGTGGAGAACATGCTCAGCCTGGAGAGACTGAGACAGGTACACACACACACACACAAACACACACACACACACACACACACACACACACACACACACACACACACACACACATACACGGGGCGTGCTGGAGGTGGAGAACATACTCAGCCTGGAGCGACTGAGACAGGTACACACACACACACACACACACACACACACACACACACACACACACACACATACACGGGGCGTGCTGGAGGTGGAGAACATACTCAGCCTGGAGCGACTGAGACAGGTACACACACACACACACACACACACACACACACACACACACACACACGGGGCGTGCTGGAGGTGGAGAACATACTCAGCCTGGAGCGACTGAGACAGGTACACACACACACACACACACACACACACACACACACACACATACACGGGGCGTGCTGGAGGTGGAGAACATACTCAGCCTGGAGCGACTGAGACAGGTACACACACACACACACACACACACACACACACACACGGGGCGTGCTGGAGGTGGAGAACATACTCAGCCTGGAGCGACTGAGACAGGTACACACACACACACACACACACACACACACACACACACACACACACTCTCCCCTGCATCTGAACTGTATTGTATTTCCAGGCGGTGATGGTAAAGGAAGCTCTGGCTGTGAAAAACAGACACATCAGAAGAAGCCTGAGCACATCCAGTGTACAACAGGTAACACACACACACACACACACACACACACACACACACACACACACACACACACACACACACACAGTGTCCCTAATCAGTATTCAAATGCAACATGTTAAACCACACACACAGTTATACCCAATATCCGTTCACACTGAAAGCTGATATTTGGTGCTATGATGCCGTATTTGTCTCGTGGGAATGAGTGCCGTTGTCCTGAATACGGCAGAGTCTGCACTGGTGGCTCATTTCTGATTTGTGCGTGTGCGTGTGCGTGTGCGTGTGCGTGTGCGTGTGTGTGTTGCAGTCTTCATGTTGCAGAGGAGACCTATCAGGCTGTGAGGATGAAGACTTTAAGGTCAGTCACGGTTACTACGGTAACACTGTTAATGTAACTACAGACATGATTACTAATGTAACTACAGATGATTTAAGTTATAATGTGTGTCTGTGTTTGTGTTTGTGTGTGTGTGTGTGTGTGTGCGTGCGTGTGTGTGTGTGTGTGTGTGTGTGTGTGTGTGTGTGTGTGTGTGTGTGTGTGTATAACAGAGCAAGTGTGAAAGCCAGCAGGATCTTACGGAGTGTGTGTTCCAGGACCCCACAGTCTGTCCCTCCTCCACCCCCACCAAGAACCGAGAGAATCATGGTACACACACACACACACACACACACACACACACACACCAAGAACCAAGAGAATCATGGTAAACACACACACACACACACACACACACACACACACACACACACACACACACACACCAAGAACCAAGAGAATCATGGTAAACACACACACACACACACTCACAGTCTGACACACACCACACACCCACAGTCTGACACACACACACTCACACACACACACACACACACACACACAGTCTGACACACAG
>NC_137917.1:28783853-28801353 GCF_963457725.1 Sprattus sprattus
CGCGACTTTTCATTCAAGGGCAACGCTGTCAGAAATTAAACGGGTGGCAAGTTAACAGGTGCACGAGCCTACGGCGGAACGACAAGCCTACACACTACCACCACCACTGCGAGGCCACCAGACACTCCATGCAAGTCCCCTAAAAGTTTGTTTTGGAAACACTTTTCGGTAGTTGACTGATATCACACCCGCGCGGTGATCCCGTAGCCAGAAGATGCACTCCAGTCAGAAGGACACCACTTACACGAAGATCTTTGTCGGTGGCCTGCCGTACCACACGACCGACTCGAGCCTCAGGAAGTACTTCGAGGTGTTTGGGGAGATCGAAGAAGCTGTCGTGATCACGGATCGACAGACCGGGAAGTCCAGGGGATATGGATTCGTAAGTAGTGTGTGTGTGTGTGTGTGTGTGTTAGTCAAGGGGATATGGATTCGTAAGTAGCCCAATCCTGTCATCCATATATCCATAGCCCTTAGGAAAAAAACTGCTTTACTATAAAAGCGACGGAAAATACTCTTTAGGAATATTATAACACCATTGTGTGAGCTGGAATACTCACTTTAACCCGAGCAACAGTTTAATATAAATTGTGAGTTAAAGCGTAAATTAAGAGTGCACTTTCCCCTGTGGTGTGTGTTGGTTAGGGGTAGTGAAAGGTTAACACTGGACTGTGTAATTGTGGAGTTGCGCTTGGAGCTGAAGTTGGAGAGAGAGAGAGAGAGAGAGAGAGAGAGAGAGAGAGAGAGAGAGAGAGAGAGACGCGTGTGTGTGTGTGTGTGGGCGAGGGTGTGATCTGTGGTCAGGTGTGGGCCGAGTTGTTCCCTGTAGTCTAAACTGAATCAACCATAACCTCGCGGCTCTGTGACCTGATGAAGGCGTCGGTATCCCGGTGTGCATTCCGTGTCAGTGGCACGGTGCCCCCGTGAGCTGTTCCAAGCGTTCCATCTCCCATGATCCAGAGTTCTATTAGCGTTCCATCTCCCATGATCCAGAGTTCTATTAGCGTTCCATCTCCCATGATCCAGAGTTCTATTAGCGTTCCATCTCCCATGATCCAGAGTTCTATTAGCGTTCCATCTCCCATGATCCAGAGTTCTATTAGCGTTCCATCTCCCATGATCCAGAGTTCTATTAGCGTTCCATCTCCCATGATCCAGAGTTCTATTAGCGTTCCATCTCCCATGATCCAGAGTTCTATTAGCGTTCCATCTCCCATGATCCAGAGTTCTATTAGCGTTCCATCTCCCATGATCCAGAGTTCTATAAGCGCTCTGAGCAGCCGCTCCCCTCCCCTCCCTCCCCTGCTTTGGTTCCCTCTGTGTCATACTCAGACCCCTGGGCTCTAAATACAGCTGGAGTGGCAGTCCTCTGCCCTGTACTGAATGTCTTCTGTGTGTGTGTGTGTGTGTGTGTGTGTGTGTGTGTGCAGGTGACCATGGGAGACCGTGCGTCAGCAGACCGAGCCTGTAAGGACCCTAACCCCATCATCGATGGCCGCAAGGCCAACGTCAACCTGGCTTACCTGGGGGCAAAGCCTCGCGTCATGCAGCCAGGTAAGGCTGGTACACACACACACACACACACACACACACACAACACACACACACTCACACTCTAGCTAGTGTGATAGTCAGTGTAGTGTGGTGCTCTGACTCATTATAAATCTAGGGTCCTGCAGCCATGAATACTTCATGTGATTCAACTGACGTGTGTGTGTGTGTGTGTTTGTGTGTGTGTGTGTGTGTGTGTGTGTGTGTGTGTGTGTGTGTGTGTGTGTGTGTGTGTGTGTGTGTGTGTGTGTGTGTGTTACTCTCCACCAATCCTGGCTGTTCTTGTTGCAGGGTTCTCCTTCGGAATGCCCCAAATCCACCCAGCATTCATCCAGAGGCCTTATGGGTAGGTGACATCACACACACATCCTCAATCATGACGTTTCACTTGTCAACACACACACATCCTGAATCATGTCAACACACACACATCCTGATCATGACGTTTCACTTGTCAACACACACACATCCTGAATCATGTCAACACACACACATCCTGATCATGACGTTTCTCTTGTCAACACACACACATCCTGAATCATGACGTTTCTCTTGTCAACACACACACATCCTGATCATGACGTCTCTCTCGTCAACACACACACATCCTGATCATGACGTTTCTCTTGTCAACACACACACATCCTGATCATGACGTTTCACGTATCATGACGAATGTGTCAAATGTCTGGCCCTGTGTGATGTCTTTCTGTGTGCGTTGTATTTGTCAGGTGTGTGATGTGTGAGGTGTTAATAGTTTTTATCAGGTGTGTGATATCTCGTGTGTGATGTCAGGTGTGTGATGTCAGGTGTGTGATGTCAGGTGTGTGATGTCAGGTGTTCCCTGTTTAGGAAGCGGTTCTTCAGGTGGACGCACTGGAGCATACCTCACCTGTCTCCAACCTGATTGCCTGTGATGATGTTTAATTCACCTTTCTCTGATCTGATAGGCTGCTGGGATGTTTAATTCACCTCTCTCTGATCTGATAGGCTGCTGGGATGTTTAATTCACCTCTCTCTGATCTGATAGGCTGCTGTGATGTTTAATTCACCTCCGTCTGATCTGATAGGTTGCTGTGATGTTTAATTCACCTTTCTCTGATCTGATAGGCTGCTGTGATGTTTAATTCACCTCTCTCTGATCTGATAGGCTCCTGAGATGTTTAATTTACCTCTCTCTGATCTGATGGGCTGCTGCTGTGATGTTTAATTCACCTCTCTCTGCTCTGATTGGCTGCTGTGATGTTTAATTCACCTCTCTCTGATCTGACAGGCTGGCTTGAGGACTAGCGGAGGCCGAGTGTTCTGTCAGGCCAAGCCCGTGTGTGTGTTCCTAGAACTCAAGCACACAAACAAACTACACGGTGACTGGCTGCATGGGTGCTGTTTCAGTTTGGAGATTCCAGTTGTGTGTGTGTGTGTGTGTGTGTGTGTTTTTCATGTCCACTGTCAGGGCAGTGGACTGCTGTGTGTGTTGGACTGGTTTGGTGTGGCTTTGAGACACTTACTCAGAGAGGATAGTGGACTTGAGGTGATGGTGGAGGGTGTGTGTGTGTCTGTGTGTGTGTGTGTGTGTGTGTGTGTGTGTGTGTGTGTGTGTGTGTGTGTGTGTGTGTGTGTGTGTGTTGTGATGTGCTCGGAGGGTTTATTTAGCTGCAGAGTGTGACCTCACCTGTATCTGTGGGTAACATCACCGTCTGATTGCTGTTGCCGTGAAACTGTTGCCATGGAGATCCTGAGGCGATCACTCCGCCCCAAACCCTAAAGTTCACTCTCTTGGGTCACCCTCTACATCACCCTAACACCATTAACCTAACCTTAAACGCTGCCATGTTAGGATGGAGAGAGAAAGAGATGGGAGGACAGAGGGATGGAGAGAGGGATGGAGAGGTAATGGCCGAGGGGAAAGATGGAGGGATGAAGAGAGAGAAGAGATGTACCCAAATAGGGTGTTGATCTCAGATTCACAGGGCATGAGCAGCTGCAGCAGCAGGCCTTGTGTACCACTGCAGGAGTGTGTGTGTGTGTGTGTGTGTGTGTTTGTGTGTGTGTGTGTGCCACTGGAGGAGTGATGGATCCCAACAGACACACTGGCAACAGGTGGCACACACACACACACACACACACACATTCCCAAAGCCCAGAGATTACCCATGTGTTGTGGTGATTTACAAAAGGACCTTTATTTAGCCTTGAACTTTAGACACATCACTGAGTGTCCCAAAGACGCCAAGACACATGAGCGTGTGTGTGTGTGTGTGTGTGTGTGTGTGTGTGTGTGTGTGTGTTGTGCGTGTTGCCGTGCATCAAGCTGAGAATGACCATAGAAGGGGGAGCTTCTGGCTAACAGTGAGGCCGGGTGGGGCAGTTAGCTTGAGCGCTAGCAGTAGAGCTGTTAGCTGGAGCGCTAGCAGTAGAGCTGCTAGCTGGAGCGCAACCAGTAGAGATGTTAGCTGGAGCGCTACCAGTAGAGCTGTTAGCTGGAGCGCTAGCAGTAGAGCTGTTAGCTTGAGCGCTAGAAGTAAAGCTGTTAGCTGGAGCGCTAGCAGTAGAGCTGTTAGCTGGAGCGCAAGTACTAGACCTGTTAGCTAAAGCTAACAGAACAAACTTCTGAAAGGATGGCAGACCTCTTGGCAGACATGAGGATGAGTTGCAGTGCGTGTGTGTGTGTGTGTGTGTGTGCGTGTGTGTGTGTGTGTACCCACATTAGCTATGGCACCCTTGCTGTCCTTCTAGAATGTCAGGGTGGCTGAAAATAGCCACTCCAGACCCTCTTGTCACTCTTGTTGTGTGTGTGTGTGTGTGTGTGTGTGTGTGTGTGTGTGTGTGTGTGTGTGAGGACAGATATAACACTCTAACACCTGTTGTTCTGCATGTTGCTGGGACGTTCCCCTCAGTTCATAAAGCAAAAACTGCCCAGATACAAAGAGCCATCATAACTTCTTTCTCTCTCTCTCTCTCTCTCTCTCTCTCTCTCTCTCTCTCTCTCTCTCTCTCTCTCTCTCTCTCTCTCTCGCGCGCGCTTTACAGACACACACAGGCACACACACACACACACACACTGAGGCACAAACACACACACACACACACAGACACACACGCACACGCACACTGAGGCACACACACACACACAGACACACGTGTTGAAGTCAGCACAACAGTGACTTGCATACACTTCCCTCTCCATTCTCACACACACACTTGTGTTTTTGTCCAGCTCTGGTGGGGGTTCTTAGGGTTTGGTTGGAGTGTTTGGTGTTCTGCGTTTTCTGGGTTTGGTTTGCGGTGTGCGGTTGTAGTGTTTTGGTTTTCTGGGTTTGGTTTGCGGTTCTAGTGTTTTGGTTTTCTGGTGTGTTTGGTAGTTTGCAGTGTTTTCCTTAGTTTGGTGTTTTGGGGTGTATTTGGTTATTTTGGTTGTGTGACGCCTGCTTCAGTAATCACCGACTTCTGAGCTACGTGTGTTGGAGTGTGTTGGAGTGTGTCGAGTGTGTCGAGCCAGTCACGGTGTGCTTAGGCTGCAGACTCTATAGGGTTGCCATGAGGGAGCTCAACTCGCTAATGCTAGAGAACACACACACACACACACACACACACCTTACACTCACCACTCACACCTTAAACACCACGATTAGCACACCTTCAACTCTAAAACCATCACAACTTAATTTACATTTGAACACCACCAGAAATACACCCACACCCACACACACACACACACCACCCACACACACTTGTAACACACAGCCTCAACTACTTCAGAACCAGAACACCTTTAGGGATGTTGGATGACTGCAGGTCTGCCTCTCTGTGTTGTTATGGCAACCCTATACCCAGTAACCCCCCCATATACCCAGTAGCCCTGCTGTTCCTGGGGCTTCAGTGCTGGTGTGTGTGTGTGTGTGTGTGTGTGTGTGTGTGTGTGTGTGTGTGTGTGTGTGTGTGTGTGGGAGAGCGTGTTCTGTTTGCCCTGAGCTGCTGCGTACGCTGACACACTCTGACCAAAGAGAGAGTGTCTGTGTGTGTGTGTGTGTGTGTGAGTGTCTGTGTGTGTGTGTGTGTGTGTGTGTGTGTGTGTGTGTGTGTGTGATTGTGTGTGTGTGGGAGCGTACGCTGACACTCTCTGCCCTCTGACCCCTTGCCCTCTGACCCCCCTGTGCTGCAGGATCCCGGCGCACTACATGTACCCGCAGGCGTTCGTCCAGCCCAGCATGGTGATCCCCCACGTGCAGCCGCCCAGTGCCAGCCCAGCGGCCGCCGCTGCCTCCCCCTACCTGGACTACTCCGGCGCCGCCTACGCCCAGTACTCCGCTGCCGCCGCCGCCACGGCCGCCGCCTACGAGCAGTACCCCTTCGCTGCCTCTCCTGCGCCCGCCGGGTACGTGGCCTCAGGAGGGTACGGCTACGCCGTGCAGCAGCCCCTGCAGTCGCCCGCCCCCCAGAGTGCCAACGCAGCCGCCGCGTTCAGCCAGTACCAGCCTCATCAGATGCAGACGGACCGCATGCAGTGAACACACACACACACACACACACACACACACACACACACACACATCAAAGGAAATGGAGGAATAAGCAGGAAATGAGGGATGAGCCCTTTGGGCTCCAGCCTGGCAAAGGTGCTCAGGCATACACACACACACACACACACACACACACACACACACACACACACACACACACACACACACACACACACACACACACACACACACACACACACTCTCCCTTTGGGCTCCAGCCTGGCAAAGGTGCTCAGGCATACACACACACACACACACACACACAGACACACACACACACACACTCTCTCTTTGGGTTCCAGCCTGGCAGAGGTGCTCAGGCTCGGAATAAAATGAAGATTTGACTGTCATGTTTGCTCTCATTAGAATGATTAAGATGTATGTCTTTGTTTTCTTCACAGTATTTAATATTTATTTAGTAGGAATTTAATTTATGTTTGTGCATCTCTACAGATGTTTGTTGTTATTTGTTTCATGTTGGGCTCCGTAAACAATACGTTTGTTTGTTTGTTTGTTTGTTTCTGATCGAAACATGAGTCTAAGGATGCTGTGACTGTACTGTACGTGACATTATGTGACATTATGTGAATGTGTTTCACAGCACCACACTTGGCCGTGTGTGTGTGTGTGTGTGTGTGTGTGTGTGTGTGTGTGTGTGTGTGTGTGTGTGTGTGTGTGTGTGTGTTCGCGTGCGTGTGTGTACATACCAAAGCAACTTGATGGGAGTTCAAGTGAAACCTGACGACAGCTTTTCCCTGGGGCATACATCCAACACACACACACACACACACACACACACACACACAGGCACAGACACACAGATATAGACAGAGACGTTTATATATAGGGGGAATGTTCTATAAAGAAACAGTCATGGCGGGTTGTGGGGGGTCGGGATAGGGAGGGGGAGGATAGGGAGGGCGTCCGAAGCTCTAGTTTTATTACTAAAGCTTTAAAGCTTTAATGCCGTTTTGGAGAGCAGATTTTCTCCTGCTATCATTTTATAATGCGTGTGTCAGCAGTAGGGGAGCATTGTTTAAGTAAGTTTTATATTTTAAATTGTGTGTGTGTGTGTGTGTGTCTGCAGTAGGGAAGCATTGTCTAAGTTAGTTTTATATTTTTCTCAGGAGTGCTCAGGTTGGGATTGTGTGTCTCATGCCCCCTAGGGGCCAAACGGAGACCTACACACGGCTGCCAGCGTCCATCAGATCAGGGGGGTATTTCAGGCACGTGGTTTAGGGACACCTCTGTGCGAGTAGTGAACCTCCTGAAATAAGAGACCTTTGTGTTGCTGGGAGAATGTACTTGAAATAGCTCCCATGTGTACCCTCTAAAACACACACACACTCACACACACACACACACACACACACGGGGAGACACACACTCTAAAGAGGGATGATGTTTGCTCCATTATTAATTTTGTGGAAATAAGGTATTTTACACCGATTGTCAATTTTATACTTGAACATTTTCTGAGGAGACAAACTTGTCAAGAGGACATTTTCTTTAGCAGATGTCCCGTGAGTTTGGTTTCTTCCCTCACGCCACTGAAAGTGTACTTTTACATTCTCATGTTCAGAGGAAATTATCATTTAAGAATCAAATCAAATAAATCTTACAAACATACCTATCTGCATCTGCATCTCCTTATGGCATACTATTGTGGTGAATAATGATGTGTGTGTGTGTGTGTGAAAGCTTGCAGCTCTGGAGGAAGGGAAGCACACACACACACACACTAACTCTAATGAGACACACATTTCTGTGAGCCTCTCCAGCCACAGACATCAGTTCCGGTGAGATCTCAAGATTCCAAGTGCACTGAACTGAACTGCACCAAGAGGAAGAACAATGGAAGGTTCTAGAACTCTTTCTTTATGACCTAGAACACTTCTGGAACTCTTTTTTCACCCCCCCCACAATCGTTTATAGAATGCCCGCGCCCGAGGTGGGTAAGGGTGTGGCACTGAGCAGGATCCATGTATGGTGATGGTATGGCAGAGATGTGTGTGTGTGTGTGTGTGTGTGTGCTGTGATGGTATGGCAGAGATGTGTGTGTGTGTGTGCTGTGATGGTATGGCAGAGGTGTGTGTGTGTGTGTGTGTGTGTTTTCTGTGATGGTATGGCAAAGATGAGAGAGTATGGATGATCTCGTGTCGGTGTCCGCAGGGTGGGAGGGCATGTGCTGTGTCTATAAACGTCACTGGCAACGTGTGTGCCTAAGATTTATTACCTAGGCGCCAGGTGATGCCAGCCATCTTTGGCAGGGAGTGTGTGTGTCTGTGTGTGTGTGTGTGTGTGTGTGTGTGTGTGTGTCTGTGTCTGTGTGTGTGTGTGTTTGTGTGTGTCTGTGTGTGTGTGTTATGTTTCAGCTTCAGGTCGGTATGAAGTTTCGAAAAGACAGTTGTCACAGGCGGAGCCGCTCTTTCCTCGCGAGTTAAACATTTATGTTGTGCTAGCCTATAGGCCTACGAGTTATACATTATAGACATTATAGAAACTTCACAGATGAAAGCAATGCTTTTGGATGATCTGTTGTCAGTGTATCTGTTGCTGTTGTGATAATAGCCGATGCGATGTGTGTGTTTTACACAAGTTAAGGCCCGGTCGGTATAATCTAAAAACAGATAATTCCGCGGTGGTGGGAGTGTATACTCGTGTGTCAACTTGTGCTACTGGGTGACCATGATTCAGAACATTATTAAATACACACATCTCCTTTCCCGGTGCATTCACGACGCTCCTCCATCGCGGAGCGCGTGACGGGCCGGATGCGTCCACAGCTGCTGTCTGTGGTACTAAAAGGTCCGCGCGCTCTCCACAACTGAACGACGCCAAAATAGTGACACCCACGGCGGACAGAAATAAATACATAAATACGCCAGTCAATGCTGTATTGTCAAAGGGTTAGTCAATATAGTACTTAAGTCAATATAAATAGGCAGGCTGGCCCCGCCAGCTCAACATATGCGGACATGATCAACAATAGCGGTTATTACGCACACGCTTACGCACAAGTTTGACATCATAATGGCGTCAGGGATTCAGGCCTACGAGATTTCCACGTAGGTCAGAAGGTCTAGCCTGTGCGGCTTACATTCCACATTCTCGATAGTTTTATTTTGAATTTGCATAACTCGCAAAATCGCAAATTACAAAACTAGCGGAGAGTTCTCAAAGTGGACCTTGCCTGAGGAGCGCGCTCAGGTTACCGGATGGATCCGGAGGAGAGCCACGTGTCCTTGCGGCTACAGAACGATAAACTGCGGCAGGAGAACGACGACCTGAAGCTGATGCTGGGACTCATGAAGGAGAACCAGACCCTCCGATCCAAACTCTACGGCACTGACGTGTCCATCGATCACGGCCCATTAGGTGTGTTGTTCTGAGCGGCTTCGCACATTTCATCTATGCAGTAAGCCACATGTTCCACTAGAGGGTGCCAGAGATCTGCAATGAAACAGATATGGCCCTTCCAATCCCCCTCAGAAGTGAATGTTCGGGGACTGTAAGTGTGAAGGTCCAATCCCCCTCAGAAGTGAATGTTCGGGGACTGTAAGTGTGAAGGTCCAATCCCCCTCAGAAGTGAATGTTCGGGGACTGTAAGTGTGAAGGTCCAATCCCCCTCAGAAGTGAATGTTCGGGGACTGTAAGTGTGAAGGTCCAATCCCCCTCAGAAGTGAATGTTCGGGGACTGTAAGTGTGAAGGTCCAATCCAGGGGTGTAGCCACGGGTGTGTCTGGGCCACATGACCGACAGTGACATCGCTACACTATTTAGCAGGCTAAACATGAGCTTAATAACAATAACGGGTGTATAGGCTGCTACTATTTAGCTGATTAACGTTCGGTGTTTTGTGAAGAGTTTGCGTTAACGTTCTAGCTGCTTACGTCACAGTTATCTCCTGGCCTGTGGTTTATGTGGCTCCAGTGCTCAGTGCTGGTGTGTGTGTGTGTGTGTGTGTGTGTGTGTGTGTGTGTGTGTGTGTGTGTGTGTGTGTGTGTGTGGTGTATGTGAACTGGGCTGGGGTTCTTCTCTACAGACCAACAGGAATAAAAGCTGTTTTCAAAGCTAGCGGACGAAACACAACTGTGCTCTTTTCCCCTGAAAGAGATTAGCTTGAGTTTCCTTATGCGTCCCAATAAGTACTCCTACATGTCAAATAGGACCAGTTGATGATGACAGTGACTCTCTTCCTAAATGTATGAGGTGTCCACATTCCGGCCAATCAAAGCCTTACTTCAGGGGCAGTAATGGGAAGGAGTGTACAGTAATTTGATTGGCTGTTGAGCTCAGATCTATATACAGCCGCGGAAAAAATTAAGAGACCACTTCAAAATTATCAGTTTCTCTGGTTTTACTATTTATTGGTATGTGTTGAAGTAGGTTGTTACATAACCTACTGGCAACATTCCTACCAAATTTCAAATAAAAATATTGTCATTTAGATCATTTATTTGCAGAAAAATGACAATTGGTCAAAATAGCAAAAAAGATGCAGTGTCTTCAGATCTCGATTAATGCAAAGAAAACAAGCTCATATTCATTTTTAAACTGCACAATACTAATGCTTTAACTTAGGAAGAGTTCAGAAATCAATATTTGGTGGAATAACCTTGATTTAAAATCACAACTTTCATGTGTCTTGGCATGCTCTCCACCAGTCTCTCCATGAGTCCAATTTTCAGCTTTGCCCAACACATGGTCGTCTGATGGTTAGACAGAGACCTGGAGAGGCCTACAAGCCACAGAGTCTTGCACCTACTGTGAAATTGGACTCATCAGAGAAGACGAACTAGGAGACCCTCCAGTCGGCTTTGGTTCAATCCTTATGGTCTTTTACAAACCTCAGCCAGGCAAAGTACAACGTTGTCCCGGAAGAAAAACTTGCTTCCTTTTGCTCTGACAATGTTCCCCAACTCTGAGAAGTGTTTTTTCCAGCAGGGCAATGCTCCATGCCACACAGCCAGGCCAGTAAAGGTGTGGATGGAGTATCACCAGATCAGGACCCTGTCATGGCCAGCCCAATTTCGAGACCTGAATCCCATAAAAAAAACTCTGAAATGTGATCAAGAGGAAGATGGATGGTCACAAGCCATGAAAAGAAGCCGAGCTGCTTGAATTCTTGCGCCAGGAGTAGCATAAAGTCACCCAACGGCAATGTGAAAGACTGGTGGAGAGCATGCCAAGACACATGAAAGTTGTGATTTTAAATCAAGGTTATTCCACCAAATATTGATTTCTGAACTCTTCCTAAGTTAAAGCATTAGTATTGTGTAGTTTAAAAATTAATATGAGCTTGTTTTCTTTGCATTATTCGAGATCTGAAGACACTGCATCTTTTTTGCTATTTTGACCAATTGTCATTTTTCTGCAAATAAATGATCTAAATGACAATATTTTTATTTGAAATTTGGTAGGAATGTTGCCAGTAGGTTATAGAATAAAACTAAAATGTACATTTTACTTTAACACATACCAATAAACAGTAAAACCAGAGAAACTGATAATTTTGAAGTGGTCTCTTAATTTTTTCCGCGGCTGTATATAAAAAAAGAATAAAAACATTTGCCATAATTGAGAACTGTACCTTTAACGTATTAGCATGTAAGTGGAGGTCCAGTGTGATGTAAACACCGTCTCCCCAACCTTTTCCTCCTCATCTTCTTTCTTCTCTCCTCCCCTCCTCCTCTCCTCCTCCGCCTCTTCTCCTCCTGTTCTCCTCCCCTCCTCCTCTCCTCCTCTCCACTTCTCTTCCCCTCCTCTCCTCCCCTCCTCCTCTCCTCCCCTCCTCCTCTCCTCCTCTCCTCTTCTCTTCCCCTCCTCTCCTCCTCTCCTCCTCTCCTCCTCTCCTCTCCTCTCCTCCTCTCTCCTCTCCCCTCCTCCCCTCCTCCTCTCCTCCTCTCCTCTTCTCTTCCCCTCCTCTCCTCCTCTCCTCCTCTCCTCTCCTCTCCTCCTCTCTCCTCTCCCCTCCTCCTCTCCTCCTCTCCTCTTCTCTTCCCCTCCTCTCCTCCTCTCCTCCTCTCCTCTCCTCTCCTCCTCTCTCCTCTCCCCTCCTCCACTCCTCCTCTCCTCTTCTCTTCCCCTCCTCTCCTCCTCTCCTCCTCTCCTCCTCTCCTCTCCTCTCCTCCTCTCTCCTCTCCCCTCCTCCCCTCCTCCTCTCCTCCTCTCCTCTTCTCTTCCCCTCCTCTCCTCCTCTCCTCCTCTCCTCTCCTCTCCTCTCCTCCTCTCTCCTCTCCCCTCCTCCCCTCCTCCTCTCCTCTTCTCTTCCCCTCCTCTCCTCCTCTCCTCCTCTCCTCCTCTCCTCTCCTCCTCTCTCCTCTCCCCTCCTCCCCTCCTCCTCTCCTCCTCTCCTCTCCTCCTCTCCTTCTCTCCTCCTCTCCTCTCCTCTCCTCCTCTCTCCTCTCCCTTCCTCCCCTCCTCCTCTCCTCCTCTCCTCTTCTCCTCCCCTCCTCTCCTCTCTTCTCTCCTCTCCTCCTGTCCCCTCCTCCCCCCCCCGCCCCCCCCCAGAGGTGAAGAGCAGTGTGGTAACCTGGGACGCCACGCTGGACGAGGGCTCCTTCACTAGCGGCCTCCTGAAGGCTCCACTCAGAACATCGTCTCCCATGGAGATCACTGCAGCGGCCAGGAAGTCCGTGCTGAAGAGCCCGCGATTGGACGAGGACCAGCAGGACAGCGCTGTGCAGCAGGTCAAAGGTCAGGAGGGCAAAGGTCATCGCGTGGGCTCAGCAGGACACACACACACACGCACAGGACACACACACACACACACACACGCATGCACGCACTCACGCACGCACGCACGCACGAACACACACACACAGACACACACACAATGTGTGGGCTGATCTGTATGAATCTTCGTGCGTTTGTGTGTGTGTGTGTGTGTGTGTGTGTGTGTGTGTGTGTGTGTGTGTGTGTGTGTCCTGCTCAGACCCAGAGCGGCTGGTGGGTGAGATGGCGTTCCAGTTGGACCGCAGGATTCTGTCTCACGTGTTCCAGACGCAACACAGACTCTACGGATTCACCGTGCAGAACATCCACCACAAGATCACACAGGTGTGTGTGTGTGTGTGTCCTGGGCAGTGTTGTGTATGTGATGTGTGTGTGTCCTGGGCAGGTGTGTGTGTGTAATGTGTGTGTGTGTCCTGGGCAGGTGTGTATGTGATGTGATGTGATGTGTGTGTGTGTGTCCTGGGCAGGTGTGTGTGTGTAATGTGTGTGTGTGTCCTGGGCAGGTGTGTATGTGATGTGATGTGATGTGTGTGTGTCCTGGGCAGGTGTGTGTGTGTGTCTCCTGGGCAGGTGTGTGTGTGTGTGTCTCCTGGGCAGGTGTGTATGTGATGTGATGTGATGTGATGTGGTGTGTGTGTGTGTGTCTCCTATGGCAGGTGTGTGTGTGTAACGTGTGTGTGTGTGTGTGTGTGTCTCCTATGGCAGGTGTGTGTGTGTAACGTGTGTGTGTGTGTGTGTGTGTGTGTGTGTCTCCTATGGCAGGTGTGTGTGTGTAACGTGTGTGTGTGTGTGTGTGTGTGTCTCCTATGGCAGGTGTGTATGTGTGTCTCCTGGGCAGGTGTGTGTGTGTGTCTCCTGGGCAGGTGTGTGTGTGTGTGTCTCCTGGGCAGGTGTGTATGTGATGTGATGTGTGTGTGTGTGTGTCTCCTATGGCAGGTGTGCACCCACCCTGTGACGGGTGTGTGTGTGTAATGTGTGTGTGTCTCCTATGGCAGGTGTGTGTGTGTAATGCGTGTGTGTGTAATGTGTGTGTGTCTCCTATGGCAGGTGTGTGTGTGTAATGCGTGTGTGTGTAATGTGTGTGTGTGTCCTGAGCAGGTGTGCACCCACCCTGTGACGGGTGAAGTGGACGAGGCTCTCCTGGCCCTGGTGACGGAGCGCTGGGTGGAGCTTCTGGAGCGGCTGTCCAGGATTGGCTACAGCGCGGAGCTCCACCCCGCCTTCACGGAGGTCATCGTCAACACCTACGGCATCCTGCGGCAGCGTCCCGACCCCCAGCGCGCCCGTCGGCACGGTTACGACAGCCCGGAGGTCCTGCGGCGTCTCGTGATCAACACCGTCCCCGCCCGGCTGCTGAAGGACGTCCTGCTGCTCCACACCTGCCTCTGCTACATGGCACACCAGGACGGGAAACCCCTCTTCCTGTGGTAGACACGCCCCTTCCTGTGGGAGACACGCCCCTTCCTGTGGGAGACACGCCTCTTCCTGTGGTAGACACGCCTCTTCCTGTGGTAGTCACGCCTCATGACCCCTGTTCTTACACACACTCTCTTGCTCTCTCACACACACTCCCTCATCCACCAGTGTTTACATTTCTGCTCACACACAGCTCTGTCACACACACTCCCCGGTCTACACACACACACAGCACTGACACACACACTCTCTGGTCTACACACACACAGCACTGACACACACACTCCCCAGTCTACACACACACAGCACTGACACACACACTCCTCTGGTCTACACACACACAGCACTGACACACACACTCCCCAGTCTACACACACACAGCTCTGACACACACACTCCTGTCTACACACACACAGCTCTGACACACACACTCCCCAGTCTACACACACACAGCTCTGACACACACACTCCCCTGTCTACACACAGGCAGGTGGTCTCTCCGTCTTCCTCTACGTGTCTCAGGTAACACAGGCTGG
The DNA here is from genome assembly GCF_963457725.1 of Sprattus sprattus. NCBI lineage: Eukaryota > Metazoa > Chordata > Actinopteri > Clupeiformes > Clupeidae > Sprattus > Sprattus sprattus. Next base: position 28,798,615 of record NC_137917.1, read on the forward strand.
AGGAGAAACAGAACTGTGAATAAATACTGATCGATCAATATTGATCACGCAGAGTCTGTCGTGCTTTTGACCTTTTTAGCCGTTGATTACTCAGACACAAGCACTCAAACACGGGCACAAGATGGCAGCTGGGCACGGCCTTATATATGCGGGCACAAGACACAACAGCCTTATATATACGGGGACAAGACACAACAGCCTTATATATGTGGGCACAAGACACAACAGCCTTATATATGTGGGCACAAGACACAACAGCCTTATATATGTGGGCACAAGACACAGGGTACAGCCTTATATATGCGGGCACAAGACACAGCAGCCTTATATATGTGGGCACAAGACACAGGGTACAGCCTTATATATGCGGGCACAAGACACAGCAGCCTTATATATGTGGGCATAAGACACAACAGCCTTATATATGCGGGCACAAGACACAACAGCCTTATATATGCGGGCACAAGACACAACATCCTTATATATGCGGGCACAAGACACAACAGCCTTATATATGCGGGCACAAGACACAACAGCCTTATATATGCGGGCACAAGACTAAGGGTACGGCCTTATATATGGAATTTATGTTCAGAGTACTTATATGTTATGTTATTTTATGTTATGCTATGGTAGGTTGTTGTGCAGTGTCTTGTCCTAAGAATTGCAATGCCCAGTCTGACTCTGTTTTTCTGTGTATATGACAAATAAATACTTGAACTTGAACAAGACAGTGGTTACGGCCTTATGTATGCGGGCACAAGACACAGGGCAAGAAGAAGAGAAGAATATTGCGACATGAGACGGGTTTTTGATGCATTTTTCACGAGTATCTTTATTCTCCATTTGAATATGGAAAGGGTTTCTGCATCTCGCACCCACACACACCACCCACACACACACACACCACCCGCACACAATATGCTTGCTGGACACCACAATACATTAGGTAGTTACATAAAATAATTAGGTAGTTACATAAAATAATTGTGATTGATTGAGCTCTGAATCTGAATCTGCATCATCCATGAATCCTCCGTTGTCCCTGAGCTTCAGTTTAATAGCAGCGAAGCTGCTGTAGCTCAGTTGCTCAAGTGGCTCAGGTAAGTCTCCGTGCACGAGGACGAGGCGCGCACGCTCGCTGCTTAGATTCGTACCTGTTAAAGAAACCGCTGGCGCGCTACAGGTGAGGTGAGACGAGCACGCTTTTGGTCCAAGAAACTTTAACTATGACCCGGTAAACATTTTCAATTATAGAATTTGTCGACATGACAAACCCCTTATATCCTATGATTGAGACATTTTAAAAAGTAAATGTAAATGCTGTGGCGAGCTAACACTGACGTTATTCAGAGTTTACTGAGAACGTTACTACCGCAGGTAAGGGAGGTTACTGGGCAGGAAGCAGCGAACTGTCAAAGGTTCCCAACTGCTGATAAAACATGGGTGTGTAACCGTGAGTTCACCTCCTTTTGATGTTTTAAAGACTAATCTGACCTGTTCTCTTATGCTTTTGCATCCAAATAGAATTTAGTTTAGTTTCATTTTGAGACCGGTTCACCACATGAACTCACTACTGCTGTGTTCTTAGCCACTTAGCAACTTGACTCTCTGATTAGCTTAACCGGCTAGCGCTGAGTCGACTACTACCCACAAACCCACAACTAGGAAAACAGAGCAGAGGTGCTAGCACCTAGTTGTGGCTAACGCGCCCCCCGCTACAGTCCGGGGTGGGAAGAGGCACGGGATATTGGGCTCCCCTGTCCAGCTTTTCGCGCGCGGGCTTCCCATGTGAACACGTCACCGCTAAACTAACCCAAGCGGAGCCCGCAGTGACCCGGTAAACCGGACCGGAATAGTCAGCTAGCCTACCCGCAGCCATGCTAGCTAACCGGTAATCGGTCTGATCAGCTGCGCTATCTAGCTAACGTTAACTAGCATTCAGTAACACACATAGTTGTTTATGTTGGGGGCGTTTCCAGCAAGCCTGTGTCAAGTAAACACAGAAGAAGGTCTCTGCCCGAGGGATGATGACTGAGCCGGTGGCGGTGACGGTGTTCAGGAACTGAAGTCTTTCGCGAGGCTGCTCCGTCAGTCTGCCGGTCGTCGCATCAGAGAGGCTGTTCTACATCTGTGTGTTACTAGGCAGCGGCACGACGCCGACCTCCGTTTCGAGCCGTTTGCCCCAGTAACCGCGATGCATGCAGAGACTTCAGGCATTTTCCGTTGACTACACTAGCGAGCGATTAGTAGAAGCGTACAGATGGTGGCGACTGGATTAACTCGCAGAACAGCAACATTCACCGTCTTTATCTCGCTCCCTTTTCTAACCGCTGCCGTCCCACCCCGAGCCCAACACACCACCCGCCTAACGCCTAGCGTGTGTCTCGTCACCGAACCAGCCTCGCCGCGGGGAAATGTAAACGGGGGTATCGATCACGTAGAGGCAGCAGCACTCTGCGGTTAGTTAGGTAGGCTAGCTGTTTTACCCCGCTGATTCGCGTCTGTTCGGATTCCCGCTTCCTGGACCGTGTAAGGTACGGCTGACTGTGACGGCGTCTGTGTTGTGAAATGTGGTGTACTGGTTTGCCGTTAGATTATATCCCGCTGACGCGATGACTGGTTGCTGTTTTTAATGGCTCCTTTTAAAGGTGAGGCTCAGTGACCCACTTCATAGTCGCCTAAAACCGTATCTGTGTCAGGACGTCCGACGCCAGTACAGCGATGATGGCATTTGCG
>NC_137917.1:28806353-28823853 GCF_963457725.1 Sprattus sprattus
AACGAAAAAGGGCCAAAATCAAAAACCACAGTTTACATAGTGTGAGAGGAAAGAGGGACAGGGACCCAAACTTTACAGACAGACTCTGACTTTATAAACAGATCTCTGACTTTATAAACAGATCTCTGACTTTATAAACAGATCTCTGACTTTATAAACAGATCTTCTGACTTTATAAACAGATCTCTGACTTTATAAACAGATCTTTGACTTTATAAACAGATCTCTGACTTTATAAACAGATCTCTGACTTTATAAACAGATCTCATGACTCCATGCCAGTGATTAAGGGGCCAGTAAAACCAATCTCAATGATTCTATGTTTATATTCTGGGTTTTTTAGGTTTTGCACGAAATGGTCTTGTAAATACATTTTGATAAAACTTTTGTGTCTGTTTATTTAAACAATAACTTATAAAGGTCTGCATTGCGTTTTGACATTCGATATTTGTTGTCGGTCGTGTGTTACCTGTTTTTGAAACTGTTGTTGGGATGGAAAGGTGGAAATACTTAGTCATAGAGTTGACTGATATTTAGCTGATGATATGTCGTGTATCATAAAAACACGGACATGTTAATAAGGGTTAAATAATTTATTTTCAGCGGAGGGGGTCTCAGTTAGACCAACTTAGCCCGTCTTCCTGTCCACTAGGTGGCGATGCCTGTTTCGCACAAGGTGCGTTCGATATGTTCGTCGACGTAAAAAGTAGCCTGTCGGCAGACTTCTTCTATGGTTCACTTCCTGTTATGGATTGGTCCTTCAAACCAGTCATGCGCGTTTGGTGAAGTTGAAAGAGTATGTGTGTTTAACGGGACGTAAAGAAATGCTGCGGAGAATAATCAACCGTGGCTTACTTCAGAGACTTTACAAAACACCAATTAAGAATGTTAGAATACCGACTCGGGCGCTGTCTTCACCGGCACAAACGCATTTCGCGTCCCGTCTGTTGAGCCCTTCACGTGTCTGCCGTTCACCTCCAAGGTACTGTTCTTATTTGGCCAACGGAGAAAACCGGGTCCCTTGTCCAAACAGCCCGCAACTTCAGACCGAGGAAACCGGTGTATTGGAGAGCGATCAGCAAAGTAAGTTCAGATTTGCTGTTGGATTTTGAACGGCATGTTTTAGCAAGCCACGACAGCACTGTGATTCGATAAGCTACGTGAGTGTTGCGGTCACAACGGCAACACCTGTCCACTCGCTCCTGCCGTTTACTTTACTGTGATGTTCACGTTGTGTGGTGTTAGTGACCAGACCGAGTGTTAAAGAAAGCTGCTCTACTGATATGAAGGAGGCAAGCTTATATCTAATTGTTTACATACTCGCGGGCTCTGCTCTGCATGAACACCCAACCTGCGCATGGCTGTAGGGGGTCATGCCATACGTAACTGTTGCGATAATGTTATAACTCCTAAACATTACACTTCCAACCTCCCCCCCCAGACAGCGATGAAGTTTTCAACATCGATATGTTGGTCGCGCTACTCCGACAGGAAAACGCGCAGGACATCTGCGTCATCCGGGTGCCACGCGAGCTGATGTACACCGACTACTTCGTGGTGGTCAGCGGCTCGTCAAGCAGACACCTGCGCGCTATGGCCTTCTACGCGGTCAAAGTGGTAAGGGGGTTTTATCTGTTTGTGTTTCATCGGTTTAAAGAGCTGAGGTCCGTCATTCGCCGCTTTTAAATGATGCATATGATCTGTTCTGACAGTACAAGTTCATGAGGGGAGCTGAAGACCCGCACGTGTGCATCGAAGGCAAGGACGCGGATGACTGGCTCTGCCTCGACTTCGGTAAGATGCTCACACTATTCAGTCACATTTGGGAGCACGTGCCAGTCGTTAATATGGCTCCTTAGAGTCGAGTTTGGGCTCATCATGGGCACGTTAATTTAGTGTCGAAATATGGTCAGTAGCAAGAACAGAGCTAAAGAGTTGTAGTTGGATACTGCAGCTGAAACAGACAAGTTGATGGATATAAAATGCAGTTGATCACATCACACATGCCGCACATAGAGCTCACAACTCAGACCTCAGTCTGTCTGACCCCCTGCTCTGTCTGTCTGTCTGTCTGACCCTCTTCTCTGTCTGTCTGTCTATCTGACCCTTTTGTCTGTCTCTGTCAGTCTGTCTGTCTGTCTGACCCCCTGCTCTGTCTGTCTGTCTGTCTGACCCCCTGCTCTGTCAGTCTGTCTGTCTGTCTGACCCCCTGCTCTGTCTGTCTGTCTGTCTGACCCTTTTGTCTGTCTGTCTGTCTGTCTGACCCCCTGCTCTGTCTGGCTGTCTGTCTGACCCCCTGCTCTGTCTGTCTGTCTGTCTGTCTGACCCCCTGCTCTGTCTGTCTGTCTGACCCTCTGCTCTGTCTGTCTGTCTGACCCTTTTGTCTGTCTCTGTCTGTCTGTCTGACCCCCTGCTCTGTCTGTCTGTCTGTCTGACCCTCTTCTCTGTCTGTCTGTCTATCTGACCCTTTTGTCTGTCTCTGTCAGTCTGTCTGTCTGTCTGACCCCCTGCTCTGTCTGTCTGTCTGTCTGACCCCCTGCTCTGTCAGTCTGTCTGTCTGTCTGACCCCCTGCTCTGTCTGTCTGTCTGTCTGTCTGACCCTGTGGTCTGTCTGTCTGTCTGTCTGACCCCCTGCTCTGTCTGTCTGTCTGTCTGACCCCCTGCTCTGTCTGTCTGTCTGTCTGTCTGACCCCCTGCTCTGTCTGTCTGTCTGACCCTCTGCTCTGTCTGTCTGTCTGACCCTTTTGTCTGTCTCTGTCTGTCTGTCTGACTGACCCTTTTGTCTGTCTCTGTCTGTCTGACCCCCTGCTCTGTCTGTCTGTCTGACTGACCCTTTTGTCTGTCTGTCTGTCTGTCTCTGTCTGTCTGTCTGTCTGTCTGTGTGTGTGTGTGTGTCTGACCCTCTTGTCTGTCTGTCTGTCTGACCCCCTGCTCTGTCTGTCTGTCTGTCTCTGTCTGTCTGTCTGTCTGTCTGTCTGTCTGTCTGTCTGTGTGTGTGTGTGTGTGTGTGTCTGTTTGTGTCTGACCCTTTGCTCTGTCTGAGTCGGTGTGGTAGTCGGCATGTTACCTGTCTGTCTCTTTCTCTCTCTCTCTCTCAGGTGATATGGTGGTCATCTCTCTCTCATGCGATGTGACGCTCACCTGTGTCTCTCTCTCTCTCTCTCTCTCTCTCTCTCTCATGTGATGCTCACCTGTCTGTCTCTCTCTCTCTCTCTCTCTCTCATGCGATGTGACGCTCACCTGTGTCTCTCTCTCTCTCTCTCTCTCTCTCTCTCTCTCTCTCTCATGTGATGCTCACCTGTCTGTCTCTCTCTCTCTCTCTCTCTCTCATGCGATGTGATGCTCACCTGTCTGTCTCTCTCTCTCTCTCTCTCTCTCTCTCTCATGCGATGTGATGCTCACCTGTGTCTCTCTCTCTCTCTCTCTCTCTCATGTGATGCTCACCTGTGTCTCTCTCTCTCTCTCAGGTGATATGGTGGTCACCTGTCTCTCTCTCTCTCAGGTGATATGGTGGTCATATCTCTCTCTCTCTCTCTCTCTCAGGTGACATGGTGGTCATCTCTCTCTCTCTCTCTCATGCGATGTGATGCTCACCTGTCTCTCTCTCTCTCTCAGGTGATATGGTGGTCCATTTCATGCTGCCTGAGACTAGAGAGACGTACGAACTGGAGAAACTGTGGACGTTGCGTCACTACGACGACCAGCTGAGCCGCATCCCTCCCGAAACGCTTCCCACAGACTTCATCTACGGAGCCGACGCCCCCAAGTGATCCCAGGTCTCCTGGGAGACGGAATGGATTTGAGCCAATCAGACACTGAGTTTTTTTTTTTTAAAGGCCGCCCAGGCTGCTGTACAGTAGTGTGTAAATGATTGAGAAGAATGAGTTATATTGTCTTCTGTTGTCTTTGTATGTCTGTTTTCAATAAATTATAAGTATTTGAAAACTATGATTTTAAATGAAAGGATTCACTCTCTAGTTTTGATCAACACTCCCATTTAACGGACAACTGAACCCCTGTGAGCTTGACGGTAAATGTAACGAGTTCACTCCGCATTACTACACATGAGTGTGCGCAGTAGCCCCAGCAGGGGGCGGTAGTCTCTAATGATGTCAGTGCCCGGCTTTAGCTTTGTCCGGTCTTTGCTGTTTCCTGCTTGACATTCTAAGTTCTCTTATACTCTTTCCATTACATTCATATTAAAACACTTTACACCTTTTTACACCAGAAAGTTTTATAATAATCGGGTACACAGAGGTGTGCAAGTGGAATACCCTGTTCCTGACCTGAAGTGTTTGAAGTCCCACCAATGGCCAGAACCTCTCTACGGATCTAAAAAGCCGCTTGTCTGTCTTGTGAAGACATTATTAATTTTAGTCTTGCCATTCGGGAGATATTCTCTAGTCATTCAGGCTTGGATTCTGTACTCTCACATCGGGGCAAACTGCTGCATCCAGAGTAGAGGTGCACCATGGGATCGCTCCCATATAACTTGGGAGGAACAGGATCGCAACAGGTGGATCAGCGCGTGGATTGATCAGGACTGCAATAAGAACGTATTTCATCAACTGAACCGAACTGAATTTGTTGGTAAATGTCACTAACTCCACGGGAATACTGTGCCTGTTTGAGTTTATACCTGTTTTGACAGTTGACACTAATTTGCATGGAAACGTGGCATTGTTGCACATGTTTGCAACACCTGGCAAGGGTAGCTAGCTAGTTAGTTAGCAACTTGTTAGCAACGTTAACCTAGCTTAGACTTTCAAACTTTTCAGTACAATTAATAGCTAATGACCCAACAATGTCAATTTTGGAGTTAAGTGTATTTTTTTGTTGGAGTTCTCGCTATTTCACTTTGAAGGTTTGTTAATAGTAGTAGGTCCGGGCTATTGGCTAGTTTGGATGTTAATGCCAAGCGTGTTCTGTTTGAAAGGAGAGTGGCGCCATGGATCCTTCCCGAGTGGAAGCGGAGCAAAGTGAGTATTCCAGCTAGCAGCCCAGGGAGCTAACGTTACTTTCACCATGTTCAACACAAGTGGTTTGACTCTTCTCTTTACTCACTACTATCAACTGCTTGTAATTTTAATTATTCGTGAATGTTAACTGCTTTACTCTTCATTGCGTGTCAGTGGAGCTCGTTGGCGTGACGCATGTGGGTGACGCCATAACCTTCTGGGCACAGGTAATATTACATGTGTGGTGAAGTTAGCGAGGAGTGCGAATGATGTCTTTGTGTTAAATACTTTATGTACCGCTGTCTCCAATGAACAAAATATATTCAGATGTGTTCATTTTGGTGTGTTATTAATGTTGGCCGGCAGAATGTGGATGACGAAGATCTAGTGGAGGCGATCGGCAGTTCCTTGACTGTCAAATGCGAAATCGCCCCAAAGCTGGAAGGACAGCCGGCCTCTCAGAAGGTTTGGAAAACATAAAAGTCATGGGTCTGTCATGTCGAGTAAAATCACAGTTATTTTATATAGCATATTTAAAAACAACAGGTGTTAAACCAAAGTGGGTTTCAGTCGAGTTGAATCAATATACAATACAAATAAACAAGAATTAAAGGATATAATAAAAGAGATTAAAAACGACGACACCATAGTTTAGAACACTCTACTTCGTGAGTTTCCGGTCCATAGAAAGGGGTTGGTTTCCAGTTAAATCCACGTATTTCAACACTCTTCATCAATTAGGACATGTTCCTTAAAACAATCAGTTAATGATCCGGCATGTATATATCAGGTATTACAAGAGTACACTAAGTAAAACCTTTATTAGTGGTGTATCTATACATACCTTTCTCTCTCTCAAAGTGGTGATGTAAACATCTATGATGTGCAGTTCGTAACGCAAAAGAACTTCATTGCTTGGAGTTTGTCAAGGAAATAACCCTTAACCTAGGACTGTATTCTTTACCTCAGAATTGAGACACACACCCGAGAATATTATTAAAATACAGACATTTACTCTGGGCCCCAGAGGAGTGACCTGCATGATTGTCTTCACGCAAGGCACTAACCTCTCCTACAAAATGTCTGCTCTTTATTGAAATTAATATTCACATATTCACATATTCACAGTTTAACATGAAGACACTCCCCAATTCCTTTGTTCCCTTTGAAGTTAGAAACAGTCTTGCTCCATACCATATTTCAAAATAACCTAAACAGTCTTTTGACATGTAAGTTACCCAGCCCCTCATAAACCAAGTTACTTAAACATTCTTTGACATGCAAGTTATCCGGGCCCCTTTCTCATACCAACCCGTACAAGACAAGCAGACTTTTTGTCTCCACTGGAACACAGACAAAGAAATACAGAAATGCCTATAACTAAATGAGAATACTAATAGTTAACCATAAATGATAAATTCCTATATAGAATTGAATAATTCCTTCACATTTCCCTCCTGTTTATCATTTAACTATAAACCAGTATATAATCATCAACCTCGTACATCTCCTTCAGCTTTCTGGTAGACATCATTACACTTAAGAATCATATTCTTGAAGAGACAGCAGGGCATCAATTCCTGTGACAACATTACATTCTGCATAGAATCACGTACTAGGCTAGAAATGAGAACTTTAATACATGTTGAAATACACATCATAAATATACAAGAAAGAAAGATTGCAACAATAGTTAACAGACTTTTCAACATAATTCGCAACCATGTACCAGAAGTGAGCCAAGCAAAAGGATTAAACCACGGAACATCCACCACCTTATCACGTTTTATAGCATCACAATCAGCCCTCATTTGCTGTAAGGCTTCAGAAACAGATGGACGTCATCAGATATCCAGGTATCATTCAGCATAACACAAACCCTTCCACTAGCGGCACTAAGTAAATCTAGCAGTAATCTATTTTACAACCCCATCAGCCAAAGGCCTTCCACGCTGACTAAGGTGACATTAACAAATAATCATAACCTATAGTTAAGTCTGTCCGTTATTAAGATGACTCAACCTAATCCTAGAGACGGAATCAGAGACAAAATTACTTTGATACTCTTAGTCCAAATCTTTTTATTTTTATAAGGCACGTCAGTCCTCCACACGCTGTCGTGATCCTTAACAGAAAATCTCTTCTTAGAGATAACTCTGGCTGTAAGGTAGCACTACCAACATAAATATGGTCCATGACCTGAGCGGGGGCGCAAAGGCCTCCCCAATGTGAAGGGAGATGACTGTACCATCTAATAACACACACCCTCATTACCTATCCCAGCGTACGGGTACCCCTGTCAGAGGGGCAGTGCTTTTCATTCCAACCCCAACATAAGGAAAAGTTTCCCCATGCATGGACATGGCACAATATATACCCATTTTCTGACGTTGGATGAGGAAGTGGTGCTTGTGGACTCAGTATTCTTAGTAGGAATTACAGTTTTGTTACACTGTCGCCGTCTCAGAGAGTTGTTCCATTATTTGCTAAACATAATGGCAATACAGAATGGACTATCACATAAAGTGACAGCAAAGATGTCGTATTTAGCTCTACTAGGGGGTGGGTGGTGTTACACGCATCCTGTACCTGGGTACCATTTGTGTCATAAGATGGAGTATTGTAGCCCCAGCAGTCTGGGCCACACTTCTCTCCAACACAGATAGTGGCTTGTTTTGAAAGTGGTCTAGCTTCAAGTCTAGGGTGAGGAGAGAAGGAAGTTGGCATTAAACTACATACATAACAGTTTGTCTTGTTACGTCTGTTTGCTTGCAACGATGGATATCTATACCATGAATTAGTAGAATACAGATGAGTAACGTTCCTCATGGCCTCATGTTCCCCATATGAAATCAACTTCTTATGGATTCTCTCAATCAAATTTGTAGAGGACCAGAAACCTAACATTACCCCTGAGGTAATCACTAGTAGCAACAACTTAAACATTGTTATAAGGGAGTGATATGATTTATACAGAAAAACAATAAACCCAATTAACACAATAAAATAATAAACACAGATACACCAAGCTTCTATGATGAGCAGAGTTTCCAACTGGGGCGCTACCTCCCCAGCTGGGTGACGTTCAGACGGAAAAGATCTAAATTTCTCAACCCCCTCAGGGAGCCACTAAACGCCACTCAACGTAAGTGGTGCATCCTAAACAAATAAACAAAGTTTACAGTGTGACAGATGAATACAGATGAATACAGATCAATACAGATCAATACAGATGAATACAGGTGGAAAGTTGACGGCTGTTCGTGTGGCCAGTAGCATTTGGTATGGTCACTCCCCTCTGTCGTTGGACAAAGTCTTTCGTTTTGATGACTTTGATGAACACCCAGTCTCCCACCTTCACCTTGCCTTGTTCCTGCGGAGACACAGAAAAACTCGAACAGTATGTGGTCTTTGTACATTTCCTAGTCAGTAAAGTTCTTTTCATATAATCTGCTAGTGTGGAAATGTCATCTGGGTTGGCTTTTACAGTTGGAGTGAGATCTGGTATTCTGTATGGTCTACCATACAGCATTTCAAAAGGTGACAACAATTGGCCTTGAGTAGGGGTAATGTGCATGCTTAAAGATACTAAATCTAAACAATCAGGCCATTGTCTACCTGTTTCTGCCATAGTCTTTTGAAGTTTAGATTTAACCGTACCATTCGATCCTTCCACAAATCCAGCAATCTGGGTGTGGCATGAACAATGCCTTTTCAAGTCAATTTTGAATTGTTGTCCCACTCTATCCAGCATGTCATTCACAAAGTGTAATCCATTTTCAGACATTATAATTTCACATTGCTGACTAAAAGACTAAAAAAAAATTTTTTATAGTTTATTAATCCATGTATACATATTGTTTATGTATACCTTTATCTACATATTCCCCCTATTGATCCATGGCCCCGCCCATGAATCAAAATCACTGTCCATAAAGATCTCGCTTGTAAGGCAATTACATTGCTTCAAGTAGATCTTGTAGTAACTTTTTATATCTAACAGAAAATGTGTGAAGCAGTGTTGTGAAGAATAGGATCTCACTACACCTCTTCTTTCAATCATAAGACCAGAGACATGATGTAGAAATCTGGAGGTTCATTATTGTAATCAATAAGCTACAATAAGGAAATGTTCCTTAGATTAGATCAGTCTCATTGTATGAATGTTCTGAAAGCCATTTTAAAGCCTGTAAAATGTGGTGTGTGTGTGTGTCTCCCCGTGGTTCCTGCGAGACCCCCGGAGACTCCCTCCCATCAGGGATTCTCTTGGAATGCGCCTATGTCGTAACTCCATTGCTGAGTTTCACATCAGTGAATCATGTCTACGGCTAAGTTTACTCCTTCCCTAAGTGAGACTTTCATACAGATGAAATAATCCATGTTCATCTGAACATAAAAAATATCCCACTGCAGCAAAATCATATTGGCTGTCCGTACAATCAATTCCTGACTTTTGTATAACAGACACGCCCTGGTCAATGTAACTATCAGACAAGCTAGACGGTCATCAATCAAGTCCATTGACAAGCTAGAATCTCTGAGCTAAGTGTGAATCCCCCCCAGGGTTTTTCCTGCATAGAGAAAATGTAGGCGCGCGCCTAAGCCGTTTTCCCGAACGCCTATGAAAAATCCCGAGCGCCTAATGAAAAAAAAAAAAAAAGAGTGCGATTAAAAAAAAACTGTCATCCAATTAGCTTAATGGTGTTTTGAGCGCTCACGTTGAATTCAAGACAGCAGCAGCAGATCCCGCCTCCCACCCCCTCAGCGGCTCAGCCAATCATTGAACAGAGGCTTCTCCAAGTTTGCGAGACGTTAAATAGTCACGTTAGTTTCTTTTTTTTTATAGGCAGCTGGCAAGCAGTTGCATACGTTATCTAGCTAGCTAGCAGTTGCCTACATTATCTTAAAAAAACAATACTTTGATAGTAGGCCTAGAGTTTTATTGAAGCAGTGTGTGTGTGAACCTATATTCTATGTGTGATGGTAGGAATAATATTAATGCCATACCACATTCTTACAACAACTGACTTATGACAGCTATCCAAAGACTGGTGGCTGCCGATTTAGCAGTCAACCTATCTTACTCTGTACGTTTAGATGCTTTACAGGTAGCTGTAAGCCTTTAGATGCCTGGGAAATATTTATTATCTATAAATAACAGCTCACCTTCATCGATTTAACCAGATTTGTAAACAGGTCGCGATCAACAGGCTCAATAGGTACAATAGGCAACCTTGCTTAAAAATCGAATTACGGTAGAGTCATGCTAGCATTGCGCTAAATAATTAGTCAGCTAACATTAATAAGTGGTGTTTACATAAAGTCACTTATTGTATATGGCATAAATGTTATTCTAAAACACCTTCACTAGTTGTTTTAAGCAGATTTGTGAGCAAATCATCACGTATGCAATGCACGTCAGCGAACATGTTCTGAATAGTATGTTTCAAGTAGGCTACAGCCGAACTCTCGTTCTGTTTTGATCAATAGTAATCCAGTTGATAAGTCTGATCTATACGCAACTGTGAGGTGCGCGAATGGACAGAGCGGCCAGCTGCCAATCACTTAATTACTCAACCTGTGGATGCATCCTGACTTCATCAGTCGGCGGTTTCAATATTCATGGCTTTTAATGTATTAAAATATCTGCTATGTTGAGAACTTACACAGGTGTAGGCTATTACTTGATTTGTCTACGCGTTTAAACGAGTACCAGTAGAACGCAGGGCCTCGGGAAGGCAGACAACAGCATTGGTTTATCAATGAAAGCTCAACTCGTTTGTGTTGCATCTCGAATATAATAATATTATTATTGATAAACCGGTGCGGTTGAAAACTGTCGTTCCACTGCGAGGGCCAGTCCGACGTGCACGAATACACCTGTACAAATGCACATTAAATTTCCACTCAAAATGCTGTAAAAAGTTTGATTACCGATTTCCAACGCAGCCTCCATTGGTGAAAATAATGGTATGTAGGTTTGTATTATAAACATGAATAGTAATAGTCAGATAAACTTGACTTGACATAATTCGTGTGTTCCATTTCTGACCACTGGTTAGTTCTAGATTCTATTGATACAGATTTCTGTAGTTTGCATATGAGGTAAACCTTGATAATCTTTGAACCATACATGATAGCACCATGGGGCTTGAACTATTGTCAATATATTAGCCTATCTATTTTTTTAAAAAAGGCACGCGCAATTTTTTTGGGGGGGGGAGCACCGAAGAGCCATTTTGACCCAGGAAAAACCCTGCCCCCGTGTGGGTGCGTTTATTAGCCTATACCTCTGAGTTAGCTGAAAATAACCACAGTCAGTCATAGCTTTCTTAATCGTCAGTCATAGTTTTCTTAATCAAGTGCAATGATCTTTTACTATTCAATCACCCCTAAAAATCACAGAGAGAATGAAAAACGCGATTTCATCTCAATGCCATTGATCTTCATGACCCTGATCCTCATGATCAACTCATGAACAAGACGAGACAACTAGACAACCGAAACCGGTCAGAAACATTGCATTAGCTGAATACATTAAATAAACAAGGCAGATTAGAACCCAAAACCATTTAGCATTTATCATAAAAGCTGAAAAAGCATGTAACATGCAACAAACCGCAACACGTAATTTCCAAATTACGCACATTCTCTTATTCCCGCATACTCGTCTATAGTAGCCAACATTGAATTATTTCCATCTCACTTAAGACAAACCAACAACTACACAGCCTTATGCTGTAATATTCAATGGTGTATTTTGACTAGGCTATCAAACAGCCAGTCACTCTAACAAACAGTATGGGCTCAGTCAATGTCCCCGTTATGTATGTAAACATACACACAGGACGAATACTTTGTTCCATAAAAATATGCTAACAATTACTCGTAATTGTAACAACATACACTGCTCGTTTCTCGGAAAAATAATCATGTAGGCTCATTGCAGTAAAATGCCACTCCAGCCACTGTGGTCCTTACAGGACTTTAGGCTACTTGTGAGGTCAGACAATGCTTTTTGATCATGCGCTGCCTCTACGGATAAACAAAAGTTACACATTTAAGAATCTCATTTTAACGTGGTGAACCTTCTAGTAATTTTCTTTGTTTTAAGAATTTTCCGACGATGTCAAGGGTTTTTATTTCATTCGGAAAGTTAATATTACGATTACTTCACTCATTCTAATTCGCACGGACAAGGAGGCATTTCCAGTGTTTACACCATAGCTTTACCATTAAGGAGATAAACACCACATACTTTGTATGACTATTGTTAAACTGTCATTATGAATGACGCTCTTATATGTGTTACTGTAATAGCATTGCTATTATATTACATGTGTTACGGTTAATCATACCTGCGTGTATGGTGTGTCGTTAATTTTAGTTGAATGTTGAATGCTGTAGAGACGGATGAAGATAGCCGGTGCACATTGAATAATATTGAATACATACTTATTACACTGACGTTCCGCTTATACTTGTACGCCAAGTTATACCTGCAAGACAGATAACTTAACAACTATTGTATATCAGACCAGTATGGTGAAGAGTTAATGTATTTTATCCCTTCGGGGTTTCCGTACTTGAAAATAGTATTCCAGCTCACGCTGTGACTGATTCACGTCTTTTCAGTACAAAGTATCCTAAACGAAACGTTTCTCTTCAACACCTGTAGCATTCTTGTGATATTAAGCTCTAAGTGCCAACGCTTGGTTACACTATTAATGCTATATTTAACCAAATAGATAACAACAGAAGTTACTTTCGCTGAGTTTTAAGACAGATCATTCAAATGATAAGTCCGTGTGAGTGTAGCACCACACAACCCAGCCATGTTAACGCATAGGCTTTAGTTCTCCGAAGTTACTTTTTTGATAAACGTTTAGAACCTTCTTCTGCATAGCCTACTATACTCATATAGTGTCATTATTTGATGTTTATTTTAATGCTTTGTAAGCTCAAGCGACGGAATGTGTCTTTATAACGTTATGACACTAACTTTCTTTCTGTAGGCTACCATTACATGTCGTTTCTGGTTTGAAAATCCGACTCAGGCGAACTATTTCATTCCCTTTGACAGGATCTCGTTGCTCTTCCAACTCCGACTAAGTTTAATGAATAACTTCGCTCTTATATTGTTAATTCCCGAGTGTATTTCTGCACTATATTAAGCAATCAATTGTTGGATAAAGTACCTTCCGGGTGGCCAAACCGAAATTCCTTTATCCTCTAATCGATCTGCATTGTATTGTTTATTTTAGCAGTATCCTCATCATTTTCATAATACCCGCATTATATCTCTATAAAGCTGCGACGATAATGTCCTCTCGTCTGCGTCCCTAAAGGAGGCGGACTTTAGTACTTTTCTTGCTGTGCTATATTTCGAGTCTCTACTCTTCATCCCTCTTTCAGAGCTTTAAAACTACTTTCTTTGTCTTCTCTCATGCTTTCTATTTAACATGCACGTTTCTTTCTTTGCTCTGAGTTTCCTTCTACCAATCTTTAATCTGTTCAGCTTGCCTTGCACTCTTCTTATTTAATCATAATTATGAGAGCTGCAAACGTAAAACGAACTTGTATATATTACATGAATATATTATAGTGAATGTGGCGTACATAATTCACCTTTGTTGGTTCTGCAAACAGTTGTTTAAGTTATACATAAGTATGACTTCTGGGACCGTGGTCCATTTAAATTGTTTGTTAGTGGTGACGTCATGCTTGTTCGACCACGCCTTGTAACTAAACCGAGACACAGAGGTTTTTTTTTTTTTTTTTTTCGCTCAACGACGTTTTTCTATCTAACCTTCTACGTATTTTGTATAGCTATCAGCATGTTTCTTTCCATGTTCTTCTCATCGCCAATACAACCTTTCTAACCATTATGGTGAGCTTTTTTGATTACTTCAGAATACCACACAATTGGTCAGTAAAATCTCTGTGGACCCACAGAGGCTTTTCACTGTGTTAATTCTGAGTCATCACTACTCCATTTATACATACATGCATACACATACATACATAGGCCTTCACTCAAACAAAAATAAGTCCCCGACTTATGAAGAAAATTTTCTTATCAGATCCCCGATCTGATGACATCCCAGATGTCTTTATAGCTATAGTGATTGCTAATGTGACGTCATGAACGCAACGCGTTTTGGGAATCCGCGGCACAAACAAGTCGGCGCGAGCATAGACATGTACACTCATAGATATATGGATGCTAGAAATTGGGCAACAGGTTGATGTCCCCGGACCAGTCGCTGTGCTCATAGGGATCAACTCCTTTGACTCCTTTGAGTTTTCGATATACCTTGTCTTTGCGTCTTTACGTACATTAGCAATCTTTATTGTCTGTTTATTCGGTAACCCGGTTACTTACTTAATATTCTGTTGTGCGTCCCCTCTGGATTCGGATCTCGTCAGGGCAGCTTCGACGGGGGGGAGAAGTCAGGTCACCGGCCACACGAAGAATTCAACTCGTGGGGACTTTTTCTGCCCAAGCCTATTGAGCAGGCGATGCGCATCGTCTTCGGCTTCTGAAGTTCTGATCCCCCGGCGTTTCTTACCCATCTTGAGATCCGGCTACGATGGACCAAAATGTCAAGGAAATAACCCTTAACCTAGGACTGTATTCTTTACCTCAGAATTGAGACACACACCCGAGAATATTATTAAAATACAGACATTTACTCTGGGCCCCAGAGGAGTGACCTGCATGATTGTCTTCACGCAAGGCACTAACCTCTCCTACAAAATGTCTGCTCTTTATTGAAATTAATATTCACATATTCACATATTCACAGTTTAACATGAAGACACTCCCCAATTCCTTTGTTCCCTTTGAAGTTAGAAACAGTCTTGCTCCATACCATATTTCAAAATAACCTAAACAGTCTTTTGACATGTAAGTTACCCAGCCCCTCATAAACCAAGTTACTTAAACATTCTTTGACATGCAAGTTATCCGGGCCCCTTTCTCATACCAACCCGTACAAGACCAGCAGACTTTTTGTCTCCACTGGAACACAGACAAAGAAATACAGAAATGCCTATAACTAAATGAGAATACTAATAGTTAACCATAAATGATAAATTCCTATATAGAATTGAATAATTCCTTCACAGAGTTCAAATGAGCTATTCGTGTTTAGTAGTCAATGATTTCATTCAAATAACTTTGAATGTACAAGTCACAGAGAGAGAGACTGGCCCCGAGCTATGTGCTTTTCGTGTTAATTCATGACAGATATTTTTAGTGTGGTCATCAGTTGAGCCTCTGGTACACACACCGACACACACACACACACACACACACACACACACAGGGTGTTCATCAGTTGAGCCTCCGGTACACACACACACACACACACACACACACACACACAGTGTGGTCATCAGTTGAGCGTTGGCATATGTGGACAGTGGATGGTTATAGATTAAATCAATTAATAATCCCCAAACTAAAGCGCGGTTCTAAGGTTCCTGATGTGTGTTCCGTCTCTCTGCAGATCTATGCAGCGCGGTTCTAAGGTTCCTGGTGTGTGTGTGTGTGTGTGTGTGTGTGTGTGTGTGTGTTCCGTCTCTCTGCAGCTCTATGCAGCGCGGTTCTAAGGTTCCTGATGTGTGTGTGTGTGTGTGTGTGTGTTTTGTCTCTCTGCAGCTCTATGCAGCGCGGTTCTAAGGTTCCTGATGTGTGTGTGTGTGTGTGTTCCGTCTCTCTGCAGCTCTATGCAGCGCGGTTCTAAGGTTCCTGGTGTGTGTGTGTGTGTGTGTGTGTGTGTGTGTGTGTGTTCCGTCTCTCTGCAGCTCTATGCAGCGCGGTTCTAAGGTTCCTGATGTGTGTGTGTGTTCCGTCTCTCTGCAGCTCTATGCAGCGCGGTTCTAAGGTTCCTGATGTGTGTGTGTGTGTGTGTTCCGTCTCTCTGCAGCTCTATGCGGCGCGGTTCTCCGAGGACCAGTTCTGGTACCGCTGCAGAGTTCAACAGCAGACTGACGACAAGGCGAGTAGAACACACAGAACCGGAGTACCAAGATTCTGGCACACACACACACACACACTGACACACTGACACACTTATACACTTAATCACACTTATACACTTACACACACTTACTCGCCCTCACTCTCAATCAGAGACACACACACACACACACACACACACACACACACACACACACACACACACACACACACACACACACACTCAGTCACACACTCTCACTCTTACTCACACACCCAGAGCACCAGAGTAGCAAGCCCCTGTTGTAGTTTTGAAAGGACATGTGAGAATGTTTTTGTAGCGTTAAAAATATGAGAGACATATTGCAGCTTATGAATGTTTTTGAGGCTCTAAGAAAAAAAACTTTCCTAGTATGTGCTTTCTTTCTTTCTCTTTCTCTCTCTCTCTCTCTCTCTCTCTCTCCCCCCCCCCCCTCTGGGTTACTTTCTTTCTTTCTCTCTCTCTCTCTCTCTCTCTCTCTCTCTCTCTCTCCCCCCCCTCTGGGTTACTTTCTTTCTTTCTCTCTCTCTCTCTCTCTCCATAGTTTATAGCTTAGTGTTAGTCCCCTGATGACTCGAGTGTAATGATTGCAGTGGAACATTAAGAGATCCATACGTGACCTTTGATATAACCTTTGACACTTGACAGGTAAAATGATGTGTGGGTGGTTGTCTGTCTGATATAGTTTAGTTCATGTGTTCTGCGTAGACCTCAGGAACGCGTGTGTGTGTGTGTGTGTGTGTGTGTGTGTGTGTGGTGTCATGTGTCTCAGGAACGCCTCTGTGCTGTATGGGTGGTGATGGGTCTTTCTCTGTCGGTTCCGTGTGTAGTGTCATGTGTTCTACGTAGACTACAGTAACAGTGAGAAGGTGTGTGTGTGTGTGTAGTGTCATGTGTTCTACGTAGACTACGGGAACAGTGAGAAGGTGTGTGTGTGTGTGTAGTGTCATGTGTTCTACGTAGACTACGGGAACAGTGAGAAGGTGTGTGTGTGTGTGTAGTGTCATGTGTTCTACGTAGACTACAGTAACAGTGAGAAGGTGTGTGTGTGTGTGTAGTGTCATGTGTTCTACGTAGACTACGGGAACAGTGAGAAGGTGTGTGTATGTGTGTGTAGTGTCATGTGTTCTACGTAGACTACAGTAACAGTGAGAAGGTGTGTGTGTGTGTGTAGTGTCATGTGTTCTACGTAGACTACGGGAACAGTGAGAAGGTGTGTGTATGTGTGTGTAGTGTCATGTGTTCTACGTAGACTACAGTAACAGTGAGAAGGTGTGTGTGTGTGTGTAGTGTCATGTGTTCTACGTAGACTACGGGAACAGTGAGAAGGTGTGTGTATGTGTGTGTAGTGTCATGTGTTCTACGTAGACTACGGGAACAGTGAGAAGGTGTGTGTGTGTGTGTAGTGTCATGTGTTCTACGTAGACTACGGGAACAGTGAGAAGGTGTGTGTGTGTGTGTAGTGTCA
Organism: Sprattus sprattus; assembly: GCF_963457725.1. NCBI lineage: Eukaryota > Metazoa > Chordata > Actinopteri > Clupeiformes > Clupeidae > Sprattus > Sprattus sprattus. The sequence goes on from NC_137917.1 coordinate 28,823,786, forward strand.
TGTGTTCTACGTAGACTACGGGAACAGTGAGAAGGTGTGTGTGTGTGTGTAGTGTCATGTGTTTTACG
>NC_137917.1:28828853-28831353 GCF_963457725.1 Sprattus sprattus
TTTGCCTGTCAGTTTGCTAGGATGTGAATATCAGGGGGTGTGTTTGTGTGTGTGGTGTGTGTGTGTGTGTGTGTGTGTGTGTGTGTGTGTGTGTGTGAAGAAGCAAGTGGAGCAGGAACTACTGGAGGAGACAACACTTAGAGAAGAGTTGAAGGTACAACGCACACACACACACACACACACACACACACACACACACTCTCGCTCTCTCTCTTTTATGTGCAGTCTATCACTCATATATCCACATACTCACAATCGCTCTCTCTGTCTGTTTCATGCCTACTCACATATTCTCTCTCTCTGTCACTCACAGTTACACACACACACAAACACACACACACACACACACACAGCAATAATGTGTAAAGTGTTCCTAGGAGTGTGTGCGTGTAAAAGAGATGTGTGTGTGTGTGTAGAAGCTGCAGAAGAGGGTGCAGAGTGGAGTGGAGGACAATCAGAAACTTCAGGAGGAGAAGAGATTCCTGCAGCAGAGAGTTCAAGACCTTGGTGCACAGCTACGGGTACACACACACACACACACACACCACACACACACCATACACATTGTATGAGCAGAATTGCCCCATGAATTTTGAGGAACTCTTAGTTTGTTTTGTTTTTTGCTTTGTTGGAGCTTTATTTTGACATGGTCTCAGGTCACCTGATCACCTTCAAAATGGCGTCTTCCAAGTGCTTGAGGCTGAGTTAGACAATGGAAGTTAGCTATTGAAGATGCTGGAAATTAATAGTTTTTACCGCTTCACTGCTTTACGCTTCACTGCTTTACGCTTCACTGCTTTACGCTTCACTGCTTTACGCTTCACTGCTCTACGCTTTACTGCTTTACGCTTCACTGCTTTACGCTTCACTGCTCTACGCTTTACTGCTTTACACTTCACTGCTTTACGCTTCACTGCTTTACGCTTCACTGCTTTACGCTTCACTGCTTTACGCTTCACTGCTTTACGCTTCACTGCTTTACTTCTTTACGCTTCACTGCTTTACGCTTCACTGCTTTACGCTTCACTGCTTTACGCTTCACTGCTCTACGCTTTACTGCTTTACGCTTCACTGCTTTACGCTTCACTGCTTTACGCTTCACTGCTCTACACTTCACTGCTTTACGCTTCACTGCTTTACGCTTCACTGCTTTACGCTTCACTGCTTTACGCTTCACTGCTTTACGCTTCACTGCTCTACGCTTTACTGCTCTACGCTTTACTGCTTTACACTTCACTGCTTTACGCTTTACTGCTTTACGCTTCACTGCTTTACGCTTCACTGCTTCACTGCTTTACGCTTCACTGCTTTACGCTTCACTGCTTTACGCTTCACTGCTTTACCACTATACTATACTATTAACCCCTTATTTCTTTACTGCTTGAACGCTTTAGCTTAATTTTGGACATTTTTTCACTGGACCACCCTTGGCTGTTTATCCCCTGCTTGCCTGCCCTGCATACCTCCCTCTCCCTGTCCTCCTGCCTGCTGGTCTGCCTGCCTGTCTACCATCCTGCCTACCCCTGGATCGACCTGCGTGTCCTTTCCCTGCCATCACAAATCAAGTAAGCGCGTTACACTCCCCAGCATCTAACAGGAACTTTGAACATTTTTTGACCGTACATTAGTAAAAACTTATTTTCGGAGTGCTAACAATTGGATTGGACTTGGAATTGTTTGAACACACACACACACACACACACACGTACACATAAACACGAACGCACACACATTTATACACACACACACACACACACATATATAAACACGCATACACGGACATATACTGTATATACACGCACACACATATATACACGCACACGCACACACATGTATAAACACAAACACACACACGCATATATACACGCACACACACATACACACACACACACAGAAATACACACACACACACACACACACACAAACTGTATATGCTCACAAACACACACACGCACACACATATATATATACGCACGTATATATAAACACGCACGCACACACACACACAAAAGTACACACACACACATGTACACACACACACGTACACACACACACCAATACACTTGGCCGTAGACCTACAGGGGTGTGTGCGTGCATCTCTTGAATTGAGCTGCCTTTGGCTGGCAGTTTGCTAGGAGGTGGAGTTCAGGGGGTGTGTGTGTGTGTGTGTGTGTGTGTGTGTGTGTGTGTGTGTGTGTGTGTGAAGAAGCACCAAGTGGAGCAGGAACTACTGGAGGAGACAACACTAAGAGAAGAGTTGAAGGTACAACGCACATTCACACACACACACTCTCTCTCTCTCACTCAAACACACACACACACACACATTTTCTTATGCTGAGACATACACACACTTGCACACACTCACATACTCACAATCGCTCTCTCTGTCTGTTTCATGCCTACTCACATATTCTCTCTCTCACACACACACACACACACACACACACACACACACACACACACACATCTCTTCTACATGCACACACCCTAACACACT
>NC_137917.1:28836353-28853853 GCF_963457725.1 Sprattus sprattus
CTCCATTAAGAAGGTGTGTGTGTGTGTGTGTGTGTGTGTGTGTGTGTGTGTGTGTGTGTGTGTGTAGTTCAAGCAGGAGGCTGTCCACTGGGTGGCTGGTCCCCCCTCTCTTACTGAGCTCCTCTCCGTCAAGAAGAAGATCAGGAGCCTACACACACAACTACGCTGGAAACAGATGGAAGCTAGCTTTCTGGAGGAGGTACACACACACACACACACACACACACACACACAACTACGCTGGAAACAGATGGAAGCTAGCTTTCTGGAGGAGGTACACACACACACACACACACACAACTACGCTGGAAACAGATGGAAGCTAGCTTTCTGGAGGAGGTACACACACACACACACACACACACACACACACAACTACGCTGGAAACAGATGGAAGCTAGCTTTCTGGAGGAGGTACACACACACACACACACACACAACTACGCTGGAAACAGATGGAAGCTAGCTTTCTGGAGGAGGTACACACACACACACACACACACACACACACACAACTACGCTGGAAACAGATGGAAGCTAGCTTTCTGGAGGAGGTACACACACACACACACACACACAACTCAGATGGAAACAGATGGAAGCTAGCTTTCTGGAGGAGGTACACACACACACACACACACACACACACAACTCCGCTGGAAACAGATGGAAGCTAGCTTTCTGGAGGAGGTACACACACACACACACACACACACACAACTCAGATGGAAACAGATGGAAGCTAGCTTTCTGGAGGAGGTACACACACACACACACACACACAACTACGCTGGAAACAGATGGAAGCTAGCTTTCTGGAGGAGGTACACACACACACACACACACACACACACACACAACTACGCTGGAAACAGATGGAAGCTAGCTTTCTGGAGGAGGTACACACACACACACACACACACAACTCAGATGGAAACAGATGGAAGCTAGCTTTCTGGAGGAGGTACACACACACACACACACACACACACACAACTCCGCTGGAAACAGATGGAAGCTAGCTTTCTGGAGGAGGTACACACACACACACACACACACACACACAACTCAGATGGAAACAGATGGAAGCTAGCTTTCTGGAGGAGGTACACACACACACACACACACACACACACACACACACACACACACACACACACACAACTACGCTGGAAACAGATGGAAGCTAGCTTTCTGGAGGAGGTACACACACACACACACACACACAACTCAGATGGAAACAGATGGAAGCTAGCTTTCTGGAGGAGGTACACACACACACACACACACACACACAACTCCGCTGGAAACAGATGGAAGCTAGCTTTCTGGAGGAGGTACACACACACACACACACACACACACAACTCAGATGGAAACAGATGGAAGCTAGCTTTCTGGAGGAGGTACACACACACACACACACACACACACACACACACACACACACACACACAACTACGCTGGAAACAGATGGAAGCTAGCTTTCTGGAGGAGGTACACACACACACACACACACACACACACACACACACACAACTCCGCTGGAAACAGATGGAAGCTAGCTTTCTGGAGGAGGTACACACACACACACACACACACACACAACTCAGATGGAAACAGATGGAAGCTAGCTTTCTGGAGGAGGTACACACACACACACACACACACACACTCACTCAACTCCGCTGGAAACAGATGGAAGCTAGCTTTCTGGAAGAGGTACACACACACACACACACACACACACACACACACACACACACACACACACACACACACACACACACACTCACTCAACTCTGCTGGAAACAGATGGAAGCTAGCTTTCTGGAAGAGGTATACATACACACACACACACACACACACTCAACTCCGCTGGAAACAGATGGAAGCTAGCTTTCTGGAAGAGGAACACACACACTCACACACACACACACATACACCTTCATCGTACACTGTCACTGGCCTTTCTAACACTCACGCTCACACACACTCATACCCATGCTCTAAGTTGTGTGAACACACAGTGTAACTCTGTAACCAGGGCTTGCGTCACATATGTGCCTGGAATTTTGGCCGTGCGACTTGATTTGAAATCATGGTCGCACACGTGCGCCTATAGAAATAAGCAAACATTTAAGGCCTGCGCCTAGATAATGGGCTAATGTGCAAATCTTTGCATCAAAATAAAACGTATACGGTTCTTATTCACCTGAAGCTAAATATAAATACATTTGGGATTAATACCATGTCGCGCTATGCAGGGTCGCTGTTATGATTTTCTGGGTTGATATTGGAGATGGACGTTGATTCAGTGGGGTAACGTTAGCATCAGTCTTAATGCATTCATCATACTGTGGTTTGTGGTGAAATCTCAGGTGGTTGAACAAGTTAGCTGTATTGCTATGCGGCACAGACACAACTCTAACGCACTCTGCATATGATTTGTTCTCCGTTTACATCACTTGCCCTAACTCCTAAAAGTAAAATCACCGTCGGGTGAATTCGAGAGGTCTTTTAAGATGGCGTGTACTATTACATGTGACGGTGGTAAGCTGAAGGAACGTTAGGGTAATGTGCTAGTGTTAGAAAGTCGGCTGACTGACGCCTCATCACGCAAAATCACATCAACCATTATTGCTGGTTACAATAACGGTGTTATCGGAAAAGTACAGTGTCTATTTCTCTGTAACTTTAAAAAAAAAAACACACACCACATCTGTAAACAAAGTGTGGTCCGTCCTCTTTGTTAATTTGCGGTTGCTGGAGGGAGCTGGCGTACATATTTTTAGGCAACCTGCTACTTTGAAAAATGGCCGTCACTCTTTACAGGACTTTAAGGTTTTTATAAACCCGTGACAGAAGTGACAGAATAACGGTTTTCCAGCACGCCTTTAATAGTGGTGCGCCTAGATATTTGCTGGTGCTCCCAATTTTTCTGGGTTAGGAGCACAGTGCTCTAAAGCCAAAAAGTTAGTCTCCAGGCCTGGTAACTTATTCAGTCCAGATTAATCGGCCACTGTGTTGTTTGAACTCTGAACTGTACATTATATTTACTACATAGTTATTAGTGAATATTACACTATACTTATGTTATAATTACTAAACATAGCACAATTTGTGTTTTGGGAGATTATTTCTTAGTTGTAACAATGCTTCTTGGCAATAAATCTGATACCGTTAGAAAGACTGTTTAGTTCCTTTTAAATGACAGTGCCACATTTGTGAGGAACATGCATTTGGGGGATGAGCAACAGAGCGGAGTATGTTGGTGGCGCCCATGAAAAGTGTGCCATCGTGTGTGTGTGTGTGTGTGTGTGTGTGTGTGTGTGTGTGTGTGTGTAGGCAGAGGAACAGGATCTGATGGAGATTCTGAAGAAGAAGGAGGAGGTGGCAGAGACCAGGAAGGCCCTGTTCCAGCACATCAGCAGAGAGCACAGAGAATATGTGAGTGTGTGTGTGTGTGTGTGTGTGTGTGTGTGTGTGTTCTGTAGTTTGTACATACTGTGTGTGTGTGTGCGCGTGCATTCTGTAATGTGTGTTGTGTAGTGTGTGCATACTGTGATGTGTGTGCGTGTACGTGTGTCCTGTAATGTGGGTGCGTGTGTCTGTGTGTACTGTAATGTGTGTGTGCATACTGTAATATGTGTGTGTGTGTGTGTGTGTGCGTGTGTCTGTGTGTACTGTAGTGTGTGTGTGTGCGTACTTTAATGTGTGTGCGTACTGTAATGTGCGTGTCTGTGCGTACTGTGTGTGCGTGTGTGTGTGTGTGTGTGTACACTAATGTTGGTGTGTGTGTGTGTGTGGGCGTACTACAATATGGGTGTGTGTGTGTGTACTGTAATGTGGGTGTGTGTGTGTGTGTGTGCATACTGTAATGTGTGTGTGTGTGTACTGTAATGTGTGTGTGCATACTGTAATGTGTGTGTGTGTGTGCGTGTGTCTGTGTGTACTGTAGTGTGTGTGTGCGCATACTTTAATGTGTGTGCGTACTGTAATGTGCGTGTCTGTGCGTACTGTGTGTGCGTGTGTGTGTGTGTGGGCGTACTACAATATGGGGGTGTGTGTGTGTGTGTACTGTAATGTGGGTGTGTGTGTGTGTGTGTGTGTGTGCATACTGTAATGTGTGTGTGTGTGTGTGTGCATACTGTAATGTGTGTGTGTGTGTGTGTGTGTGTGTGTGTGTGTGTGTGTGTGTGTGTGTGTGTACTGTAATGTGGGTGTGCATACTGTAATGTGTGTGTGTGTGTGTGTGCATACTGTAATGTGTGTGTGTGTGTGTGTGTGTGTGTGTGTTTGCATACTGTAATGTGTGTGTGTGTGTGTGTGTGTACAGGAGAAGCTGGTCGCTCTGACAGAAAAGGGTTTCCCTGAGCTTCCCCTGCTCCACCCTGATGCAGACATCCTCTCTTACATGGTGAGGACCACACCTGTGTGTGTGTGTGTGTGTGTGTGTGTGTGTGTGTGTGTGTGTGTGTGTGTGTGTGTGTGTGTGTGTGTGTGTGTGTGTGTGTGTGTGTGTGTAGAGGTCTGGTGGTGTGTTATTGAAGTCTCTGGATAGGGACATGATGGACACTGCTGTAACTGTGTGTGTGTGTGTGTGTGTGTGTGTGTGTGTGTGTGTGTGTGTGTGTGTGTGTGTGTGTGTGTGTAGAGGTCTGGTGGTGTGTTATTGAAGTCTCTGGATAGGGACATGATGGCAGGGATTAAAGTATTCCGGCACCGTGCCGGATTTCCGGCGTGCAGCGTTTGGCTGCGGGAAAAAAGTCTAATATATATATATTTTTTTTTATATTGAAAACTCGTTATCACCATTACTTTCGAGTTTATGAGTTCGTCTGCCAATGATATGAAAAAAGCACAACTCTTAGGCTGTCAAAAGAACATAATTAGCCAATCAGAAGTAGATTAGGGCGGGTCTTGGGAAAATGTGCTTTCACCACCGACTTTTCTGTATCGCTCTGCCTACGTAGATGCCAAAGTAGAGATACAGATACTGTCAGACCGAAGCAGAGTAAGTTCAAGAATCCTTGGGAAGATGCCCTCCTAGTTGATGAAGGATTGAAAAAGAAATGGCGCTGGGCATGAATAGAAGAGATAGGGAAGGACGGTAAGACTTTTGGTAGCCGGTGTAAGAAGTTAAGAGAAGCAGGTGCTCTCTTGTTGTGCTCAAGAAAGCTACTGTATGCAACTAGCGGGAAAAAGGTGCTTCCAGTGCTTCCACGTATTCGTAGAGCAGCTGTTCGTGCTATCCAACACACAACGCTTTTACTGGGAGCAACAACCACATCTGATGTTCCGGCATCAATAACTGACCGTTAATGTGCCCTGAAAATATGCGTGTGTACGTTCATCGCAGAACACAATCCAGGCAAGCTCGCCCAACCCCTGATGAATTTATGCCAAAAAATAGCTGAATACAAAATTGCTTTGACTAAACTGTCAATATCCAATCAGCATGCCAGCTATTTTAACACACACGGCATAACACCAGAGTTTAAAAGACGTATTTCGGAAAAGCTAAAGCTTTCCTTAAATGTCGACGAAGCCACCAACAAGAACCTGGACAATGTCCTCGTTCGTTTTTTTGTTGAAGATACAACACAGTAAAAACGCAACACTTGCCAGGCAGGAACATGAATATAGCCAATGCCTCAGCAATTAGGCTACTGTATGCTAGAATAAAAGATGTACATTTTATTATACGATTATTTCTTCTGAACGAAGTAATTATGGAAATGTTGCAATATAAAACTACATTCTACAGCTCACTGTTGCTCTTTAACGGTTTAAAAAGTGAATCACTGTCCTTTTTCATATATCCTCAAATGAAATGGTTGCAAATCCAATCTTCTTTCACTGACTGAATTTCACATACCCTTATAACATGTCACCTTGTGATTGTAGGTCATCTTGAAATCTTCCAAGGACAAAGCTTAGCAGCAAAACTTGATATCAAAAGAAATCGTAAATGCGACATGTGTTAGTACCATATTGTAGTGAGGTGGAGTATTGCTGACCCTCTTGGGATTGCAGTTTCAAAAGTCCCACCATAATCTGCCATCATTCATTTCTAAATGTTTTTTTTTTTGATTGTTTGTTTTTTGACCCTGTAAATGTGTCCTCGCCACAGGACGCCCCCCCCCCCCCCCCCTCGCACTCACCCACATAGGCCTAGAAAAAAAAGTTCAGGCTCAGGATTTTTTTTTGCTTTAACCCCTGTGATGGACACTGCTGTAACTGTGTGTGTGTGTGTGTGTGTGTGTAGAGGTCTGGTGGTGTGTTATTGAAGTCTCTGGACAGGGACATGATGGACACTGCTGTAACTGTGTGTGTGTGTGTGTGTGTGTGTGTGTGTGTAGAGGTCTGGTGGTGTGTTATTGAAGTCTCTGGACAGGGACATGATGGACACGGAGCCCATGAGGGAGCTGAGTGGTAGAAGGCCTCTACTCTGCTCAGAGTACCTGGGACAAAGAGTCATCCTGAAGGTGAGAACACACACACACACACACACACACAAGCGCCCGCGGCTGAGCTTTGAGTAATGACGGCTTGCCTATGAAGAAAGTCATGGGATTGGCATAGTGGCACTTTTAAATGTTTCAAAATGTCTTTCTCTCCCCCTCTCCGTCTCTCTTTCTCTCTCTCTCTCTCTCTCCTGCTTATCTGCCATTGCAGCCCAACCTGCCGCCAGTCTTAGGTGTTTGCCACATAAGAGAGGGAGAGTGTGTGTGTGTGTGTGTGTATGTCTGTGTGTGTGTGTGTGTGTGTGTATGTCTGTGTGTGTGAGTGTGTGTGTGTGTGTGTGAGTCTGTGTCTGTGTGTGTGTGTGTTGACACGTGAGTGTGTGTGTGTGTGTGTGTATGTCTGTGTGTGTGTAGGCGTGTGTGTGTGTGTGTGTTGACACGTGAGGGTGTGTGTGTGTAGGTGAGTGAGTGAGTGAGTGAGTGAGTGAGTGTGTGTGTGTGTGTGTGTGTGTAGACACGTGAGTGTGTGTGTGTGTGTAGACATGTGAGTGTGTGTGTGTGTGTGTGTGTAGGCAAGTGAGTGAGTTTGTGTGTGTAGGCACATGAGTGTGTGTGTTTGTGTGTGTGTGTGTGTGTGTAGGTAAGTGTGTGTGTGTGTGTGTGTGTGTGTGTGTGTGTGTCAAGAGATAATACGCATGTGTTTGTTAGTAGATAATGTCCTATGAAGCTAAGCTCTGGTGTGGAAACCTGTCATTTCAATCTTTCAACATGGACCTAATGAATAGAAGGTGCTTTATTCATGTGTGTGTGTGTGTGTGTGTGTGTGTGTGTGTGTGTGTGTGTGTTTCAGGGCTACTGTGTTGAAGCGGATGCAGAGGAGAAGGTTCTGGAAAGAGCCACGCTGTTCCGTCAAACGCAGAGGAACTGCCCCCACCTCCTCCCCCTGCTGGGGCTCTTCTACGGGAAGGTAGGTGCACACACACACACACACACATATATATATATATATATATACGTATATATATGGTGAGTATATGTATATACACACACACAAGCACACACACTCACTCACTCGCATACTCACTCACTCACTCACTCACTCGCACTCACTGTGTGTGTGTTTCCAGAATGATCCGTTGGCGTATGTCATGGTGTCATATCTGCCCAACAGCAGTCTGAGGCTCGTCCAGAAGAGGAGTCCCCTCACCAGCCCTGTGAGCCTTTAACCTTTAATTATTATTATTATTATTATTATTATGCCTTTAATCTTTAACTGTAAGATTAAATTAACCAGCATAGTTACTAGGTGTTTAATTATACACCAGCATAGTTACTAGTGTTTAATTAGCGTTACCATAGTTACTAGCGTTTATTTAATAACCAGCATAGTTACTAGTGTTTAATTAGCGTTACCATAGTTACTAGTGTTTAAGTAGCGTTACCATAGTTACAACTGTTTAATTAGCGTTACCATAGTTACTAGTGTTTAATCATTAACCAGCATAGTTACTAGTGTTTAATTAGCGTTACCATAGTTACTAGTGTTTAATCATTAACCAGCATAGTTACTAGTGTTTAATTAGCGTTACCATAGTTACTAGTGTTTAATCATTAACCAGCATAGTTACTAGTGTTTAATTAGCGTTACCATAGTTACTAGGTGTTTATTTTTTAACCAGCATAGTTACTAGTGTTTAATTAGCGTTACCATAGTTACTAGTGTTTATTTATTAACCAGCATAGTTACTATTGTTTATTAATTAATCAGCATAGTAACTAGGTGTTTAATTATTAACCAGCATAGTTACTAGGTGTTTAATTAGCGTTACCATAGTTACTAGTGTTTAATTATTAACCAGCATAGTTACTAGCTATTTTAACAATCTAATCTAATTGTTTGGTGTTCTAACGAGCGTCTCCACCTGGGATATTCTAACTTGTGTCTTTAATCAGGAGGTCGTCATGGTGATGAGAGGCGTGGCTGTTGATATTCTAACTTGTGTCTTTCCTCAGGAGGTCGTCATGGTGATGAGAGGCGTGGCTGTTGATATTCTAACTTGTGTCTTTCCTCAGGAGGTCGTCATGGTGATGAGAGGCGTGGCTGTTGGCCTTCAGGCTCTGCACTCGGCCCAAATTACCCATGGTGCCTTGCACCCCGGCAACGTGTTCGTCTCCAACCGAGAGCACGGCATTGTGGGAGATTATGACCTCACTAAAACGCCAGTGAGTGTGTGTGTGTGTGTGTGGGGGAGGGGTGTCTGGGGAAAGTACACGTGGGTTACTGAAACTATTGGTGTGTGTGAAATGCAGCAGGGGTAGATGGCTGTTGGCCTTGAGATGTGTGTGTGTGTGTGTGTGTGTGTGTTTCAAAGCGAGACTATAATGGGCATACAAACACAACATGGTTTGTGTAGCGTTGATTCTTTCTTTGTGTGTGTGTGTGTGTGTGTGTGTGTGTGTGTGTGTGTGTGTGTGTGTGTGTGTGTGTGTGTGTGTGTGTGTGTATTTAGGAGCAAAGACGTGTTGATGGAGTCATGAAGGCTGGAAACATCAGCCTTCTTCCCCCGGAGAACCAGCAGGCCGACACACACACCACTGCAGCCAGCGACATGTACGCCTACGGCTGCCTACTGCTCTGGGTAAGCACACACACACACACACACACACACACACACACACACACACACACACACACACACCACTGCAGCCAGCGACATGTACGCCTACGGCTGCCTACTGCTCTGGGTAAGCACACACACACACACACACACACTAGAGGATGGATACCCGACCCGAGCCCGTCGGAACCCGTCGGAACCCGTCGGGTTGGGCCGGGTTCGGACAAATATTAGAAATGTATAAGCGGGCTCGGGTCGGGCTCGACACATCAGCGCGATAATGCATTGAACATTCCAAATTTAAAATATCTTAATAAAAAGTGAAGCCAACTGTCTGCTTCACATGATGCAAAAGTTCGTTTTTGAGAATAAAATAAATCACATTTAGGTCCTAAATTTTAGGATAACAGCCTTCTTCCCGTGGCGGGAATTTGTTTATGCCCGTGACAACATGATTACAGGTGGCAAAATGGCATCACGGAGAAAGTTAAAGAGAAACTGTCATCTGGAGAGTGTAAAATCATACTAAACGAGGGGAAATCTACTGTATGGAGATATTTCTGCTTAGTAGACGATGCAGATTCTAATTAGGCTGTTGGATATATCCAATGTAAGAAGTGTGAAGTTTTAATGAAATATGATTGATGCAACTCTCGTTCTCCTCAACAACACGGATTAAACTTCGATGGTTGGATGTAAAACGTCGGCGTGCTAAAAGATCTTCAATGGTAAGACTTGTCTGTTGTGCCTCCGTTAGTGTAGCATAAAACATGAGTTTTATTAAAGCATAGCGCGTGTAATGTGTAGCTATTTCATTCCGTATGTTAACCTTGCCTGCTGTCTGTCTCTGATAGTAGTTTGCAGGGGAGTAAAATGTTCCACGGCCGAAGTAGATTAGCTACATGTTTTTAACTTCGGGGTTAATTCCCTTTCCTTTACGTCTGCTGCTGGTAAGTAAATACAGACAGCAGGAAAGGTTAACAAACGGGATGAAATAGCTACACATCACACACGCTATTAATATGCTTTAGTAAAGCTCACGTTACTCACATACTGTTTAACACTGTTACAGCACATAAATGTTTGTCGCTACATCCAAACTATGCATCCCCTTTGTCCTTGTACGTGCTCCTCTTAAAGGAGCCGCAACATTTTACTAAACGTTCTTGCAATGTGAATAATTTAATTTAAATATGCTTATTGGCCTTATTGTGTACGGTTGTGCGTTTAACAGCGCTTGTTTGTAAGAGAGAGAGCATTTAACTGTGGATGCCCCAGTTTATTAAAGCCAGGATATTCATAAAAGACGTACGTCAATGTGCATTAGTAGGCTACTATGTTGAGAGTTGAGAAATTAATTCCGTCGGGCTCGGTTCGGATTCGAAAAAAAAAATGTTAATGGCTGTCGGTCTCGGTCCGGGCTCGGTTACTATTCTGTCGGACCGGGCCGGGCTCGGACAGAAAAATGTGTCCAGATCCATGCTCTAACACACACACACACACTCACACTCACACACACCACTGCAGCCAGCGACATGTACGCCTACGGCTGCCTACTGCTCTGGGTACGCACACACACACACACACACACACACACACCACTGCAGCCAGCGACATGTACGCCTACGGCTGCCTACTGCTCTGGGTACGCACACACACACACACACACACACACACACACACACACACACACACACACACACACACACCACTGCAGCCAGCGACATGTACGCCTACGGATGCCTACTGCTCTGGGTACGCACACACACACACACACACACACACACACACACACGCACACACACACCACTGCAGCCAGCGACATGTACGCCTACGGCTGCCTACTGCTCTGGGTACGCGCACGCACACACACACACACACACACACACACCACTGCAGCCAGCGACATGTACGCCTACGGCTGCCTACTGCTCTGGGTACGCACACACACACACACACACACACACACACCACTGCAGCCAGCGACATGTACGCCTACGGCTGCCTACTGCTCTGGGTACGCACACACACACACACACACACACACACACACACACACACACACACACACACACACACACACACACCACTGCAGCCAGCGACATGTACGCCTACGGATGCCTACTGCTCTGGGTACGCACACACACACACACACACACACACACACACGCACACACACACCACTGCAGCCAGCGACATGTACGCCTACGGCTGCCTACTGCTCTGGGTACGCGCACGCACACACACACACACACACACACACACCACTGCAACCGGCGACATGTACGCCTACGGCTGCCTACTGCTCTGGGTACACACACACGCACACACACACACACACTCACCTCACAAAGCGACTTCATGTCTGAGGCTATTTGCTGGCCACACACCCTGTGATGGTTGATGTTGGGATTGATCCCGGTTGTAATATTTGGTGTGTGTGTGTGTGTGTGTGTGTGTGTGTGTGTGTGTGTGTGTGTGTGTGTGTGTGTGTGTGTGTGTGTGTGTGTGTGTGTGTGTGTGTTCACAGCTGCATCATCCGGACTTTGATGGAGCCATGAAATCAGACTCACTGATGCTGGACACCAGTGCACTGAACCTGGTTGGTGTATTCAAAACCTCCAACACCCTTGCACACACACCCTCTCTCACACACACACACACACCCTTGCACACACACCCTCTCTTGCACACACACCCTCTCTTGCACACACACCCTTGCACACACACACCCTCATTCACACACACTCACACACACACACACACACACCCTCACACACCCTCACTCACACACACTCACACACACATTGGCACACACACCCTCACTCACACACACTCACTCACACACACACACACACACACATTGGCACACTCACACACACTCACACGCACTCACACACACACACACACACACATTGGCACACACACCCTCACTCACACACACACACTCACACACAAACACACGGTCTCTTCCTTCTCTGTCCTCAGGAGCCCCACCTCCGCACTCTCCTGTCGAAGCTGCTGATTGGCTGTGGCCGGCTGGCGGCCGCTGAGGTTCTGAAGGAGCTGTACTTCGCCCTGTAATACGTGTTTGGGTTTGGTGCCCTGTTTGTGTTTGTTTACTGCTTATGTTGATTGTTTTGTGTTTACTCTTTATGTTGATTTGTTTTGTGTTTACTGTTTACTCTTTTATGTTTACTACTGGACCCTTGACCCTTTTTAAGTTCTGTTCTGTAGTTGCTGGTGTTAGTTCTGTGCTGGTTCTGTTTGGCGAGTTGGCTGAGGGGTCCATGTTGTGTTCGGGTCAGTACCATGTGTAAGGTTGTGTTCGGGTCTTAATTCCCTGCTCCAGAGAAGAAGAAGAAGAATAATAAATCTGAGAGGCCTGTGTGGCCGGGTCACTTCCTGTCATGTCATGGCGTTCTGTTTGATTGGGCCGCTCCTCTGAAGCGCCGTGAGTGAGATTGGGGGGTATTAGGGGGTATTAGGGGGTGTCCAGAGCCCCCCCCTCCCCCCAGTGATGTTTGTCGAAAGGACCATGGGGGGGGGGGGGAGGTGGAGGTATTGGGGGATGTTCCTGAGAGATGGCCGTCTAAAGGACCATGACCGAATGGGGGGGGGGGGTTGGGGGGGGTCCTGAGCGATGCCCTCTCTAAGTGATGGCTGGTACGGTGCCTCCACTCTGCTGTCAATCACGGGGTATTTGGCCTGTCAATCACACGGTCAGTAAATGGGCTCATCTAGGGGAATAGCTCTCATCTGGTCTGCACTGGGGGACGGGTTGCTCCGAGTTTCTCTTGGGCTCATGAAGTGTGTGTGTGAGTGAGTCCGCTAAAAAATTACATTTTCGACTTAATCCATTAGTTCTACAAATGGATTATTTCATTGAACAACAAAAACATGAATGTTGAATAAAATAAATGTAGACCCTATGATCCCTCCCCAAAAAAAGTCCCGTTCTAAATGTAAAATGAAAGCATTTAGTTTATCTTCATCCAATGATCCTACTGCCAAAGGGAGAAGGCAATGCTGCTTTTAGACCGGCCTCTAACCTGAAAGCTGCCTGGCTTGGTAGAACCTGCCAGGGGTACGGGGTTTCTGCCTATGCAAATTAGGACATAGGAGCTCATGTGCATATTCAAATTAATAAAAAATAAAAAAAACTTGTAATACAATAAAGGTCACTTTTTATGTAAACTTTTACTCTGTAAAGTGCTATTGTGGTAGGAGGAAAGAAAAAAAATTAAGCCTACTTGGGTGCATTTCGGGCATATTCGGTTAGTGTATAGCTCATTTGCATATTACAATTCAATTTTCAAATACACTTTTAATAGAAAATATGTTACTTTTCATGGGTACTTTCAGTGTGTAAAGTTTTATTTTGATAGGAGTACAGGAAAAACTTTACATTTTTGGGGTGTATTGTTGCCTGGCATTATTAACACATATATGATAAGAATTAAACATATTTCCTCAACTAGGAATATGTAGGACTTTTAGTATGTTGTTCTGGACACCTCATAGAAATTATCTATGCTGAATTTATTTATTTTTTTTACAATTAGTTCTATTTTTGGCTCCAATATGGGTTACTTTGCCTAGACTACAGGGCTGCTGGTGTGTCAGTGCTAAACAATAGACATAATCACTTTAATTAAAGACACACAAAAGCACTTATGCTGAAATCACTTGAATTAAAGAAATACAAAAGCACTTATTCTGAAATCACTTGAATTAAAGAAATACAAAAGCACTTATTCTGAAATCACTTGAATTAAAGAAATACAAAAGCACTTATTCTGAAATCACTTGAATTAAAGAAATACAAAAGCACTTATTCTGAAATCACTTGAATTAAAGAAATACAAAAGCACTTATTCTGAAATCACTTGAATTAAAGAAATACAAAAGCACTTATTCTGAAATCACTTGAATTAAAGAAATACAAAAGCACTTATTCTGAAATCACTTGAATTAAAGAAATACAAAAGCACTTATTCTGAAATCACTTGAATTAAAGAAATACAAAAGCACTTATTCTGAAATCACTTGAATTAAAGAAATACAAAAGCACTTATTCTGAAATCACTTGAATTAAAGAAATACAAAAGCACTATGTTTATTATCTTCATAGCTTTTGAAAAGACAAATACTTTGATAATAATAATAATATTGCTTTGATAATATTTTGATAATGATAATCCACTTTAAGATTCTTCTGTTCCTTTGCTGCCATCTAGGACAATAGTTCAGTTACTTTGAATGTCCTCAAGCTTAGTCCTTTCGTCTTATATTCATTTTTGTCTAATTGTGAGTTTCTTCATATTTCCTGAATAGCTCAATGGCTATGGCACTCTCTTCAGCCACACACACACACACACACACACACACACACACCCTGTCTCTCACACACACACACACCCTGTCTCTCACACACACACACACACACCCTGTCTCACACACACACACACACACACACACCTCTGGCTTAACCAGCACACGGCTGATGAAACACACACACACACACACACCCTGTCTCTCACACACACACACACACACACACCCTGTCTCACACACACACACACACACCCTGTCTCACACACACACACACACCTCTGGCTTAACCAGCACACGGCTGATGAAACACACGCACACTCACGCACACACACACCCTGTCTCACACACACACACACACACACACACAACTCTGACTTAACCAGCACACGGCTGATGAAACACATACACACGCACACACCCTGTCTCTCACACACACACACACACACCCTGTCTCACACACACACACACACACACACCCTGTCTCTCACACACACACACACACACACATACAACTCTGGCTTAACCAGCACACGGCTGATGAAACACATACACACACACACACAGACAGACACACGCACACACACACACCCTGTCTCTCTCACACACACACACACACCCGCTGTCTCTCACACACACACACCCCCTGTCTCACACACACACACACACACACACACCTCCAGTGGAGCATTCAGCATGTCGCCCCTTAAGAGCACAATAGCAGCTGAATGCCAGTGTGTGAATGGCGTCTTGATTAAGATGCGCTACTGGGTGAAAAATGTGGCCCACGCACACACACATACACACACACACACACTTGATTAAGATATACTGCTGGGTTATAATGTGGCACATACAGACACACACACACACCCACACACCCACACACACACACTTGATTAAGATGCCCCGCTGTGTTATGTGGCAGGCTAGCTATGCCATTCAATTAGCGCCCGTCCAGAATTGATGCAATCAGTTAGAACCCTCGCTTTTACGCTCTTACACCTGATTGGTTCACGATGTGAGGCTGGTGGACACCATCAGAACCACTACAGAATCCCACGGACTGACCACACACACAGAACCACTAAAGAAGCCGCAGACTGACTACACACACAGAACCACTAAAGAAGCCGCAGACTGACTACACACACACACACACAAAAGCAGTACACAAAGATAGCATATACATATGCAGTACACACATGCTCTCATATACACACACACACATTCATAGTGACACTAGAGTTTGATGCTTGGGGTTCATTAATGAGGAGAAAGTGAGTTTGTGTGTGTGTGTGTGTGTGAGTGAGTTCACAGGATTTGTGATTTAAAAGGAAATTATGACTCATAGTGAAGACCTTATTTTATTTTTCTGTTTAATCCTCTTATGTTCTGCTTCTGAAGGAAGTTTTGGGATTATTTGAGCTTTTTCTGACACATTGTTCTATTGTGTTTCTGGAGACTGAACTGGTAACGTGTCTATTATCTTATCCAGTAGGTCTCCTGCTCAGAGACACACACACACACACACACTCACACTCACATACGTTCACACTCACACACACTCACACACACTCTCTCACACACATTCACACACTCACACAGCTGAACTGGTAACGTGTTTTTTATCTTATCCAGTAGGTCTCAGCTCTTGAGCGGTGCCTTGGTCGTGAGAGCAGAGACACACACACACACACACACACACACACACACACTCACACTCACACTCACACACACACACACACTCACACACACACACACACAGTCACACAGCTGAACGGTCTCCTGCACAGACACACACATACACACACACACTCACACCTTCCTGCGCAGACACACACATACACACACACACACACACACTCACACATTCACACAGCTGAACGGTCTCCTGCACAGACACACACATACACACACACACTCACACCTTCCTGCGCAGACACACACATACACACACACACACACACACTCACACATTCACACAGCTGAACGGTCTCCTGCACAGACACACACATACACACACACACTCACACCTTCCTGCGCAGACACACACATACACACACACACTCACACCTTCCTGCGCAGACACACACATACACACTCACACCTTCCTGCGCAGACACACACATACACACACACACTCACACCTTCCTGTGCAGACACACACATACACACACACACTCACACCTTCCTGCGCAGTCACACACACACGCGTTCACACAGCTGAACGGTCTCCTGCGCAGACACACTCACACACACACACTCACACCTTACTGCGCAGGGTGATGTCCTGATTTAAAGGATTCCCAGGGTTTTTGTCAGAATAAAAATCCCTCTAGACCAGTAAAAGGATGTGATGATTCGTTTCAAGTGTCATACATGCACAAACACACGCACACGCACACACACACTTACAGACACAAGCACACACACACACACACATCCATGCCCAATCACACTCACACACACACACACACACACATACAGACACGCACACATACAGACACAAACACACATCCATGCACAATCACACACACACACACACACACACACACAAACATGTCCAGGGCCTAAGGGTGGATCGTAAGCAGTGAACGCACGATACAGAGGCAATATTGATTAACGCACGATACAGAGTCAATATTGATTAACGCACGATACAGATGCAATATTAAGGCACGATACAGATATAATATTGATTAACGCACGAAACAGAGGCAATATTGATTAAGGCACGATACAGATGCAATATTGATTAACGCACGAAATAGAGGCAATATTGATTAACGCACGAAACAGAGGCATTAATTATTGAATCAACAAGCTCTTATCACCTGTTCTTCAGAATGACATAGAAATAAATGTTAAGTTTTTTAGCAAAACTGCACCTGAAACACTAACATGCATATATGCCCTTAAATGTATAAATGCCCAAGTCTAGTCTATGTTTGTTACAGCCAATTTTTGGGACGAGCTTGTTTTTATAAAACGTGTTATTAGAATATAATCAATATTATGTATTATATGTATACCTGTATCCTGCACCAATCACCCGAGTGCTTTGGGGGACCGCAC
>NC_137917.1:28868853-28871353 GCF_963457725.1 Sprattus sprattus
CTGATCTCTACATCATCGAGTCTGTCTGGGTTTACATGAAGAGACAGAAGAATTTTAGGAAGCCTACATCCACAGAAGATCTGTGGTTAGTTCTCCAAGATGTTTGGAACAACCTTCCAGCCGAGTTCCTTCAAAAACTGTGCGCAAGTGTATCTGGAAGAATTGATGCTATTTTGAAGGCAAAGAGTAGTCACACCAAATATTGATTTAATTTAGAATTTTCTTCTGTTCCTTCACTGCATTTTGTTAATTTATGAAGAATTGATGAAAATAAACTGTTAACACTTCCATTTTTGAAAGCATTCTTAGTTTACAGCATTTTTTCACACCTGCCTAAAACTTTTGCACAGTACTGTATATATAAACCATTTCAGTTTCATGAGTGAATGTCTATTTCTAAAATGATACAAATCAAGTCTGTAATGTCCTGTATTTACAGCAATACCCTAGCATAATAACAGATTAATTCTAGTACAGGACAGACTTTTCAATAATTAAAAAGCTGAGGTGTATATATCGGTATCGGCATCGGCAATCGGCCAAAACGAGCTTGTAAATATCGGCATATCGGCTAAAATTCAATATTGTGCCTCCCTAGTGTCTGGCTATGAGTGTGTGTGTGTGTGTGTGTCTGTGTGTTTGTGTGTCTATTAGGGTGCATCAAAAAACAGAGTTTAAGCATATTGATCTGTCTGGGTGCTTAAAGTGTTACCATCCATGCAAAAACAATAAATGCAAAATATTTTTGCGATACGTGGTGATCTAGAGGTGGAACGGCACATCAGCTTTTAAGGTAAAAGGGGGTAAGCGGCACTCATTCAGAGCCATGATACATTTTTGATGTTGTTCTCTGGTGCCATCACTTTGGGCTTTGGTTTCAATGTTTGGTTTCAAGAAGAATAAACAAGCCATCTGACAAAGTGTGAGGACACACACACATAATTTCCACGAGAACTTTTTGAGAAATTTTGGCCTATAGTCCATTCTGCAATGAGTTAACTAGCTAGCTATTGATAACTAGTATAACTTAGCTTTGCTACCTCATCATTAGCTAACGTTAGTTTTGGACATCATTCGTTTTGGAGATCATTTTGGTGTGTCCTATAGTCTATTCTGCAATGAGTTTAGTAGCTAACTATCGATAGCTAGTGTCACTACCCGATGGTAGTCGCTACCCGATGGTAGTCGCACATGATCAGACACAAACGATTTACGGTATAAGGCTCAACGTCAACATATGGGGTTGTCTTAACGCATAATGTAGGCATATTTAGGCTGACATGCAAGCTGCTGCAGGGGTGGTGCTGCACCGATCAGGTTGTCAACATGGCATTTGACACCACCGCTTCAAACACTGGCCATCTCACAGCAGCCTGCATTGCTATCCAGCTCTCACTGGGTCGACCACTGCTCTGGTCCGGGTGGCGGCACCACATCTGCGAGGTGCTCCTCAGCCACTGACCTCAAGGTGGAGACCTCACGCTCGCCAGAGGTAACATTGTTTACCCGGCTCCGGGACAACTGGGACCTGGTGCCACAGGACAGCAGCCCATTGTCCCGCTACATTCCTGATGTGGCCGAACCACTGTTCCTGGGCAAGTTACGTGCTGAACTAATTGCGTGCACTGCAGGAGTTCTCAACTACAAGCGAGGCGACTACCGCGAGTTCGTGCAGCTGTGTCTGGTATATCGGGGTGCAGACAGTGCTGCACACACTCCAGTTAGCTTTCAACGGCCGGGAGCACTGCACAAGGCGCGGTGGATGGCCAAGCTGCTTTACACTCTTAAGCTGGCCTTGATGGAGCAGCACTATGCGTTGCTTCCTCAGGGAACCATCACAACACGGCAGCAGGTGCCGAAAATTCGGACGTTTGCCAACTTCATTACACACATCTATGCAACGTTGTGGCTGACCTGTGACACGGCCGTAGATGCGGCATGGAATGATCTTGCACTCTTCCACCAACTGTACGCGTACAAGTCTGTTGACGAGTGCATTGCAGCATCAGCAATTAAGGCAAGGAGAAGGCACCTATGGTACCTGACAGGCGCACTAAGGTGCCAGTTTGCGAGCGGCGCGCACTTGCAGATGCCATCTTGGGGCACAAGCCGACTGACCTCCCCATGCGAGCCCCACAGCTCCGCTTTGGCACTGGCTTCGGCAAGCCCAAGTTCCCAACCCTCTCACCAACCACCAGCTTGGCTGACCTCGCCAACCCAGACTGCTGGTTCGGTATGCACCAGCTGCAAATCAATCCAGTGTTTCTTTCACTGGATGTAGAGGATTGGGCTGCCAGTGAAGCATTCCAGATGAGTGCCATCAATGTTGTGAATGACTGTGCCGAGCGTGGGGTCAAACTCACATCAGACTTTGTGGCAGCTGCCAGGAGCGAGGAGCACCTGCAGAATGTGCTGCAGGCAGTTGAGCAGGACCGCTCTAAACAGCCAAATCTGCGCCACTGCAAGCGCAAACTACACCAGGACTAGGACTCAATTTGAA
>NC_137917.1:28881353-28888853 GCF_963457725.1 Sprattus sprattus
TTAATGTTAAGGACACATCTTGGTTGTGCAACGTGATTTGACTCCTGTGAGTGTGTGTGTGTGTGTGTGTGTGTGTGTGTGTAAGAGAATGTCAGGTATTTGTATGTATGAGTGGATTTGTTCATATGCGATATGTGTGTGTATACGGCCTGCTCACCTACTTTACAAGACAGAAAAGGACTACGTTCTGGGTTTAGGTGTGTGTGTGTGTGTGTGTGTGTGTAAGAGAATGTCAGGTATCTGTATGTATGAGTGGATTTGTTCATATGCGATATGTGTGTGTATACGGCCTGCCCACCTACTTTACAAGACAGAAAAGGACTACGTTCTGGGTTTAGGTGTGTGTGTGTGTGTGTGTGTGTGTGTGTGTGTGTGTGTGTATACAGCCGTTAAGTACAGTGAGTACTTTCTCATCTACCGTCTAATAAAGTAATGACTTTCTAAAACGCTTAAAGCACTTTTCTTTGAGTGTACACACACTGTTACAACCACGTTGTGTCTTTTAGTTTTAAATGTGAGTGTGTGTTTGAGTGTGTGAGTTTTAAATGTTTGTGTGTTTGTGTTTGAGTGTGTGCATTAGTGTTAAGATACAGCATATCTGAGGCTTACGATACTGGCAGTGAGTGAGTGTGTGTGTGTGTGTGTGTGTGTGTGTGTGTGTGTGTTTGAGTGTGTGTGTGTGTGTGTGGCCCCGTATACATGCAGACAAAACAGTAGATGTGAGAATACAGTAGTTTAATATAAATTGATACAAAAACCACACACATTTTATTTTGGTCAGTAATAAAAAATAAAAACACACACACACACACACACCTGACTCAGGCTGGTCTTAAACACACACACACACACCTGACTCAGGCTGGTCTTAAACCGTGGAAATGTGACTTGTGTTAACTACACGTCTAAAAAAGCGCCCTGTTACAGACACTTTCATGAGGGGATGTCTGTGGAAGGTGTGTGTGTGTGTGTGTGTGTGTGTGTGTGTGTGTGTGTGTGTGTGTGTGTCTTTGGAAGGTGTGTGTGTGTGTGTGTGTGTGTGTGTGTGTGTGTGTGTGTGTGGTAAACGGTGATCTGACGGCTTCAAAAGGCAGTAAAGCAGCTCAGCTGATTTTCAATAAAAACATCAAACAACCTCCTCACTAACAAACAAGAGCACATTTATCTCTCACACACACACACACACACACACACACACACACACCCTGTGTGCTGCAGAGACGGCCTTTTCAGCAGGAGAGGCGAGAGTTGATGATGCCCCTACAGCCACCACTAGCGGGACGGCTTCAATCCACTCTCTGGGTTTGTACTCTTATTTCTTACTGCTGTGTGTGTGTGTGTGTGTGTGTGTGTGTTCAGGGTATGGGTGTGTGTGTGTGTGTGTGTGTGTGTGTTCAGGGTGTGTGTGATCAGGGTGTGTGTGTGTGTGTGTTCAGGGTATGGGTGTGTGTGTGTGTGTGTGTTCAGGGTATGTGTGTGTGTGTGTGTGTGTGTTCAGGGTGTGTGTGATCAGGGTGTGTGTGTGTGTGTGTGTGTGTGTGTGTTCAGGGTGTGTGTGTTCAGGGTGTGTGTGATCAGGGTGTGTGTGTGTGTGTGTGTGTGTGTGTGATCAGGGTGTGTGTGTTGAGGGTGCGAGTCCTATCAGTCAGACTGCCGCAATGCTTTCCCTCCTCTCCTCTCGTCTCTCCCCCTCCTCTCTTCTTCTCTCCTACCCGCCTCTCTCCTCTCAGCGTTCCTTCCGTCTCCTCTTCTCTCTCTCTCTCTCTCTCTCTCTCTCTCTCTCTCTTCACCCGCTTCCTCCCAAAGCAGCCAATCCTGTAACAGCGATGCCCATTACCAGTGGGAGGTGCCCTGTCAAGACTCCGCCTCCTGTTTTCAGAGTTCCCGCCTCTCTGATCAGATTGACAGCTGAAGCAGCGAATAGACGCTCCACGTGCTGGAACACCTCCTCCTGAGCCAGGGCGGGGTCTATTGGAGAACACGCCCCCTCAGACGCCAACTTCAACACCTGAGTGACATCAGACAGAAGAGTAGGTAAGGACGGACACACACACACACACACACCCACCCAATCACTACACTCACACACTCACACACACAGACACACTTGTTAACTTCACAGACGTTGACCACACACACACACATGTTCACCACACACACACACACGTTAACCACACATACATACACACACACACACTCACCAGTTGCTGTAAAGCCTGTAGCACTAGAGGGGAACAGCAGGAGAGAGCGGAGAGAGCAGAGAGCGCCTCATCGGACATTTCTGCAGGAGACACACACACACACACATTTACGACAGTAGTTACACAAGACACACACACACACACATTTACGACAGTAGTTACACAAGACACACACACACACACACACACACACACACACCTAAGAGATGACTGTGTATTATACACCATTATGACACACACACACACACCTAAGAGATGACTGTTATTAATGGTATAGAATACACAAACACACACCTAAGAGATGACTGTGTGTGTGTTATTAATGGTGTGGAATGCGCACACACACACACACACACACACACACACACACACACACACAAGAGATGATTGTAATCTACACCTCTTCCTATAGGCTGCCTTAACTGTACAGCTCTACAGTACGTCCATCACTGAGTCTGGTTTACACACCAGGGGTGCTAGCGTTGGTAACCATGGGTGATAGCGTTGGTAACCATGGGTGCTAGAGTTGGTAACCATGGGAGAGAGTGTTGGTAACCATGGATGATAGCGTTGGTAACCATGGGTGCGAGCGTTGGTAACCATGGGTGATAGCGCTGGTAACCATGGGTGCTAGCGTTGGTAACCATGGGTGATAGCGTTGGTAACCATGGGAGAGAGCGTTGGTAACCATGGGAGAGAGCGTTGGTGACCATGGGTGATAGCGTTGGTGACCATGGGTGATAGCGTTGGTAACCATGGGTGATAGCGTTGGTAACCATGGGTGATAGCGTTGGTAACCATGGGTGCTAGAGTTGGTAACCATGGGAGAGAGTGTTGGTAACCATGGATGATAGCGTTGGTAACAATGGGTGCTAGCGTTGGTAACCATGGGTGATAGCGTTGGTAACCATGGGTGATAGCGTTTGTAACCATAGGTGATAGCGTTTTTTAACCATAGGTGATAGCGTTGGTGACCATAGGTGATAGCGTTGGTAACCATGGGTGATAGCGTTGGTAACCATGGGTGATAGCGTTGGTAACCATGGGTGATAGCGTTGGTAACCATGGGTGATAGCGTTTGTAACCATAGGTGATAGCGTTGGTGACCATGGGTGATAGCGTTGGTAACCATGGATGATAGCGTTGGTGACCATGGGTGCTAGCGTTGGTGACCATGGGTGATAGCGTTGGTAACCATGGGTGATAGCGTTGGTAACCATGGGTGCTAGAGTTGGTAACCATGGGAGAGAGTGTTGGTAACCATGGATGATAGCGTTGGTAACCATGGATGATAGCGTTGGTAACCATGGGTGCTAGCGTTGGTAACCATGGGTGATAGCGTTTGTAACCATAGGTGATAGCGTTGGTGACCATGGGTGAGAGCGTTTGTAACCATAGGTGATAGCGTTGGTAACCATAGGTGATAGCGTTTGTAAGCATGGGTGATAGCGTTGGTAACCATGGGTGATAGCGTTGGTGACCATAGGTGATAGCGTTTGTAACCGTGGGTGATAGTGTTGGTAACCATGGGTGATGGCGTTGGTAACCATGGGTGATAGTGTTGGTAACCATGGGAGAGAGTGTTGGTAACCATGGATGATAGCGTTGGTAACCATGGGTGATAGCGTTGGTAACCATGGGTGCTAGCGTTGGTAACCATGGGTGATAGCGTTTGTAACCATAGGTGATAGCGTTGGTGACCATAGGTGATAGCGTTGGTAACCATAGGTGATAGCGTTTGTAAGCATGGGTGATAGCGTTGGTAACCATGGGTGATAGCGTTGGTGACCATAGGTGATAGCGTTTGTAACCGTGGGTGATAGTGTTGGTAACCATGGGTGATGGCGTTGGTAACCATGGGTGATAGCGTTTGTAACCATAGGTGATAGCGTTTGTAACCATGGGTGATAGCGTTGGTAACCATGGGTGATAGCGTTGGTAACCATGGGTGATAGCGTTTGTAACCATGGGTGATAGCGTTGGTGACCATGGGTGATAGCGTTGGTAACCATGGATGATAGCGTTGGTGACCATGGGTGCTAGCGTTGGTGACCATGGGTGATAGCGTTGGTAACCATGGGTGATAGCGTTGGTAACCATGGGTGCTAGAGTTGGTAACCATGGGAGAGAGTGTTGGTAACCATGGATGATAGCGTTGGTAACCATGGATGATAGCGTTGGTAACCATGGGTGCTAGCGTTGGTAACCATGGGTGATAGCGTTTGTAACCATAGGTGATAGCGTTGGTGACCATGGGTGAGAGCGTTTGTAACCATAGGTGATAGCGTTGGTAACCATAGGTGATAGCGTTTGTAAGCATGGGTGATAGCGTTGGTAACCATGGGTGATAGCGTTGGTGACCATAGGTGATAGCGTTTGTAACCGTGGGTGATAGTGTTGGTAACCATGGGTGATGGCGTTGGTAACCATGGGTGATAGCGTTGGTGACCATAGGTGATAGCGTTTGTAACCATAGGTGATAGAGTTTGTAACCATGGGTGATAGTGTTGGTAACCATGGGTGATGGCGTTGGTGACCATAGGTGATAGCGTTTGTAACCATGGGTGATAGTGTTGGTAACCATGGGTGATGGCGTTGGTAACCATGGGTGATAGCGTTGGTGACTATATCTCTTCATTTCCTAGCCTGTGGCCATCCTGCTCTGTCTGTCTGTTGTGGCGCTATATAAATACAATATTGATCCCACAGTCTTATTAAGACTGATTGTAGACGCTGCATTTAAGTTTGTATTTCCAATGATTTATTGATTTTTCCCCTTTTTTGTGGAAGGGCGAGTGTGTGCCCTCTATAGGTGGTGACGGTGACACCCTTTAAATGGCTGCCAGACGGGCATGACCGTGGTATGGTATCTCAGATTAATAATCCCATCAGATTGGTGTGTGTGTGTGTGTGTGTGTGTGTGTGTGTGTGTGTGTGTGGTATCTCACCATCCAGCGCGCTGACCAGCAGGTGTGTGGCCGTGAGGAGGGGGGTGTGTGTGTGTGTGTGTGTGGTGTCGGCCCGGGGCAGCAGCTGAAGGAATGACGTCACCTGGGCTTTCAGATCCTCACCCAGGGACCCGAGGTCAGGGGTCACCCCGCTACACAGATCCTCCAGCTGAGAGGTCAAAGGGCACAGAGAGGTCAGGGGTCACAGAGAGGTCAGGGGTGAACAGTCATAACACACTCTATTCAAAACATTCTGATGCATATCAAAGACCACCAGAGTATGGTGTGTAGGTGGATTGTGGTGTGTGTGTGTGTGTGTGTGTGACCAGAAATCTCTCACCCACAGAGATAAACATGCAGAGAGGACAAAGTGTGTGAATTTCTGGAAAAGAGATTCAACTTTGTGTGTGTGCAGGTAGCTCACCGCCTGCTCCAGATGTGTGTGTGTGTGTGTGTGTGCAGGTAGCTCACCGCCTGCTCCAGATGTGTGTGTGTGTGTGTGTGTGTGTGTGTGTGTGTGTGTGTGTGTGTGTGTGTGCAGGTAGCTCACCGCCTGCTCCAGATGTGTGTGTGTGTGTGTGTGTGTGTGTGTGTGTGTGTGTGTGTGTGTGTGTGTGTGCAGGTAGCTCACCGCCTGCTCCAGATGTGTGTGTGTGTGTGTGTGTGTGTGTGTGTGTGTGTGTGTGTGTGCAGGTAGCTCACCGCCTGCTCCAGATGTGTGTGTGTGTGTGTGTGTGTGTGTGTGTGTGTGTGTGTGTGTGCAGGTAGCTCACCGCCTGCTCCAGATGTGTGTGTGTGTGTGTGTGTGTGTGTGTGTGCAGGTAGCTCACCGCCTGCTCCAGATGTGTGTGTGTGTGTTTGTGGGTAGCTAGCTAACCGCCTGCTCCAGATGTGTGTGTGTGTGTGTGCAAGTATCTCACCGCCTGCTCCAGATGTGTGTGTGTGTGTGTGCGTGCGTAGGTAGCTCACCGCCTGCTCCAGGTGTGTGTGTGTGTGTGCAAGTAGCTTACCGCCTGCTGCAGATGTGTGTGTGCAGGTAGCTCACCGCCTGCTCCAGATGTGTGTGTGTGTGTTTGTGTGTGTGCGTGCGTAGGTAGCTCACCGCCTGCTCCAGGTGTGTGTGTGTGTGTGCGTAGGTAGCTCACTGCCTGCTCCAGGTGTGTGTGTGTGTGTGTGTGTGCAAGTAGCTTACCGCCTGCTGCAGATGTGTGTGTGTGTGTGTGTGTGTGCAGGTAGCTCACCACCTGCTCCAGATGTGTGTGTGTGTGTGTGCAAGTAGCTCACCGCCTGCTCCAGATGTGTGTGTGTGTGTGTGTGCGTAGGTAGCTCACCGCCTGCTCCAGATGTGTGTGTGCAAGTAGCTCAGCGCCTGCTCCAGATGTGTATGTGTGTGTGTGTGTGTGCGTCGGTAGCTCACCACCTGCTCCAGATGTGTATGTGTGTGTGTGTGTGTGTGTGTGTGTGTGTGCGTAGGTAGCTCACCGCCTGCTCCAGGTGTGTGTGTGTGTGTGTGTGTGTGTGTGCGCGCGTAGGTAGCTCACCGCCTGCTCCAGATGTGTGTGTGTGTGTGTGTGTGCAAGTAGCTCACCGCCTGCTCCAGGTGTGTGTGTGTGTGTGTGTGTGCAAGTAGCTCACCGCCTGCTCCAGGTAGGTGTGTGTGTGTGCAAGTAGCTCACCGCCTGCTCCAGGTGTGTGTGTGTGTGTGTGTGTGTGTGCAAGTAGCTCACCGCCTGCTCCAGGTGTGTGTGTGTGTGTGCAAGTAGCTCACCGCCTGCTCCAGGTGTGTGTGTGTGTGTGCAAGTAGCTCACCGCCTGCTCCAGGTGTGTGTGTGTGTGTGTGTGTGTGTGCAAGTAGCTCACCGCCTGCTCCAGGTGTGTGTGTGTGTGTGCAAGTAGCTCACCGCCTGCTCCAGGTGTGTGTGTGTGTGTGTGTGTGTGTGTGATGAACCCCTTTGGGTTGGTCTGCTCTGCCTGTGTTGTGGGCATGATTGTGTGTGTAAATTGATCGATAGTGTGTGTGTAGGCTGTGTGTGTGTGTGTGTGTGTGTGTGTGTGTTTAACGTGTGTGTGTGTACAGGCTGTGTGTGTGTGTGTGTGTGTGTGTAGGCTGTGTAGGCTGTGTGTGTGTGTGTGTGTGTGTGTGTCCAGGCTGTGTTCACTCTCTCTTCCAGGTGCCGGTGATCAACCACCTGGGGGGGGGCGTGTCCCTGAGCTATAAAGAAACGGCACTTCCTGGATTGGGGAGAGGACGGAGCAAGACAGCCAACTCTGATTGGACGGGCTCTGAACTATGTGTACGTTTGAAACTGTGGAGATGTGAACTATGGAATTGGAATTTTGTGATAATTAAA
>NC_137917.1:28891353-28893853 GCF_963457725.1 Sprattus sprattus
CATGTGTGTGTGTGTGTGTATATGAGAGCATGTGTGTGTGTGTGTGTATATGAGAGCATGTGTGTGGGTGTGTATATGAGAGCATGTGTGTGGGTGTATGTACTGCATGCGCGTGTGTGTGTGTATATGAGAGCATGTGTGGGGGTGTATGTACTGCATGCGTGTGCGTGTGTGTGTGTGTGTGTGTATAAATGTGTGTGTGAAATCTACACACACACACACAGTGGTTGTACCTGTCAGCAGGGGTCCTTTATGTGAATGTACGGTTCCCATGGAGACGGTGATCAGCTCCCCCTTCTCTACGGTGTCCACGGAGTCGGAGTCGGACTCAAACCCCCCCTCAAGGTCCTGCAGCAGACACAGCTCTGGAGGAGAGGAGAGCATCAGAGACTGTGTGTGTGTGTGTGTGTGTGTGTGTGTGTGAACCCCCCCTCAAGGTCCTGCAGCAGACACAGCTCTGGAGGAGAGGAGAGCATCAGGGACTGTGTGTGTGTGTGTGTGTGTGTGTGTGTGTGTGTGTGTGTGTGTGTGTGTGTGTGTGTGTGAACCCCCCCTCAAGGTCCTGCAGCAGACACAGCTCTGGAGGAGAGGAGAGCATCAGAGTGTGTGTGTGTGTGTGTGTGTGTGTGTGTGTGTGTGTGTGTGTGAACCCCCCTTCAAGGTCCTGCAGCAGACACAGCTCTGGAGGAGAGGAGAGGAGAGCATCAGAGACTGTGTGTGTGTGTGTGTGTGTGTGTGAGAACCCCCCCTCAAGGTCCTGCAGCAGACACAGCTCTGGAGGAGAGGAGAGCATTAGAGTGTGTGTGTGTGTGTGTGTGTGTGTGTGTGTGTGTGAACCCCCCCTCAAGGTCCTGCAGCAGACACAGCTCTGGAGGAGAGGAGAGCATCAGAGACTGTGTGTGTGTGTGTATGAGAGAGAGAGTGTGTGTGTGTGTGTACCGTATTGTCCTTTAGTTTTGACCTCCAGCTCGATGAGACTGTATAAGAGGGTGGTGTGTGTGTGTGTGTGTGTGTACCGTATTGTCCTTAAGTTTTGACCTCCAGCTCGATGAGACTGTATAAGAGGGTGGTGTGTGTGTGTGTGTGTGTACCGTATTGTCCTTTAGTCTTGACCTCCAGCTCTATGATGCTGTATAGGAGTGTGGTGTCGGCTGGGATGGTCAGAGAGACGTTACTGTCGTACTCAAGATTCCCACTCTGCTTCACCGACACCTGACACAATAACACACACACACACACACACACACACAATAACACACAACATTAATACACAACATTAACACACAACATTAACACACAACCTTAATACAAAACAACGCGGCGGCAGAGAAACGCCTGCTAACCCACTATAGAGAGCACCCACGCATAGAACTGAGAAACGCCTGCTAACCCACTACAGAGCACCCACGCATAGAACTGAGAAACGCCTGCTAACCCACTACAGAGCACCCACGCATAGAACTGAGAAACGCCTGCTAACCCACTACAGAGCACCCACGCATAGAACTGAGAAACGCCTGCTAACCCACTACAGAGCACCCACGCATAGAACTGAGAAACGCCTGCTAACCCACTACAGAGCACCCACGCATAGAACTGTGATGGCAGGAAGGCTAAGGATGTCACAGGAAGAGTTCATAGGGCTGGACGACCAGCCATTCAGTGTGGTCGAAGACGTGGGATTCCGTAGACTACTCTCTCACATTGAGCCCCGCTACACTCTCTCAGGTCACACACACACACACACACACACACACACACACACACACACACACACACACACACACACACACACACACACACACACACACACACACACACACACACACTCTCTCAGGTCACACACATTACGCAGATCTAGCCCTACCAGAGCAGTGTAGAGCAGCTTACAACTTCTAAAAGAGTTCTAAAAGGGGTTTTGCGTTCTTAAGAGTTCTAAAACATGTACTGCGTTCTCAAGAGTATGAAACATGTCATACTCAAACATACACACACACATATACACACACACACACACACACACACACACACACACACACACACACAGACACAGACACAGACACACACAGACACAAACACACACACATACACCCACCAACACACACAGACACACACACACACAGATACACACACACACACACACACACACACACACACACACACACACACACAGACACACACAGACACAAACACAAACACACACACACACACCCACCAACACACACAGACACACACACACACAGATACACACACACACACAGATACACACACACACGCACACACACTCACAGACACACACACACCCCCCCGGACACACACACAGTTACCTTGATCTTGGCAGGTGTGAGTACTGAGAGGAGGCCGCTGCAGGTGCCGCTGTCCTCCACCTCCTCACACACGACACACTCCTGTACGGTGGACACCCGCTCCTTCACCAGCCCACACACACGCCGACGCCGCTCACGCACCTGCTCCATCAGATCATGCTCCAGGTCCAGCC
>NC_137917.1:28901353-28903853 GCF_963457725.1 Sprattus sprattus
CAGTACTAAGTCAATGGTGGTAAACATGCCGGGGCGTCTCCTAAAAGTAACCTACTGATTAGCCAACCACGCGTTCCATCTTAATTTGTGTGACATTAACAACCCTTGACAAATGCAGTCAGGTAACACTAAACACAAAGGTGGGACTGCAGTCAGGTAACACTAAACACAAAGGTGGGACAGAGAGAGGAATGTACTTTAGTGAGACGAGAGGAACTGCACATTAGCTTGGAATGCGAGGAAAACATCACGTTCTCAGAGCTGCTATCGGGAATACTTATCTCTACTGTCCGTGACCGTCATGAGAGTTGTTGTCCGTCAAACAATCATGTTTTCTTCCTCAAAGACACAGACCAACAGCTTATTGGGAGCGAAGAGAGAACCCCCCGTGATAATGTTTTCTTTGTGATTTGAGGAGAAAAAGCACTTACCGTTAAACTTTTGCCCGGTTTTGCTTCCTTCGCTTCCGTACACACTGTGCACGCGTCTGGGACACTGTTGTTCTAATTGCGAGCAGCAGACGTTCTCGTGAGCTACTCGCAGTCCTGCCCCGCCTACTCACACGTGATTGGCGGACGTGGGTGGAATACACCATGTTGATTAGAGCAGAGACACGTCAATCAAATGCATAAACCAGGACAGTGGACTTGAACGGAAACAAAAAATTGGCAAACCACTTATGAGTCGCTTTAGAGGAAAATCTATAAATAACAGTATATATATATGTGTATGTAAATCTATAACAGTATATATATGTGTCTATATACATTCAGTTCAGTATTCAGTATATTGTAAGCAGGGGTGAAGTTAGTGGGTGGAGAACGTATTAAAGGTGGGTAAACTATATGTTCGCGGCGCGGACACGCCCTTGCCTTACCTCATATGTTATGAGCAGTGTGTGTGTGTGTGTGTGTGTGTGTGTGTGTGTGTGTGTGTGTGTGTGTGAGTGTTTCAACACGCAGACACAGTAGCCCATATACTCCAGCCTTACCCTCATGTATTTTAGTCATGTGGTTTTCACACTTAGGCAGAACTGAAAACTATGTTGCGCTAAAAAAACTTTGAAATGCCACAACTGACAACAGGACCCTGAGTTACATTTAGTGGTCCATTCTGTGCCGTAATTAATACGTTTATACTTCCATTCTGTGTCGTATTTAACACGTTAAGTCTTCCATTCGGTGTGCTGTGTTGTGCGTTTTTGTGTGTGCACTGCTGACTGTGTGTGTGTGTGTGTGTGGTGTGTGTGTGTGTGTGTGGTGTGTGGTGTGTGATGGGTGTGTATGAATGTTTGTGTGTGTGAAAGTGTAGCCAGTGGTGTAGTTCCAGCACTTTGTGTGTGTGTTTGGTATGAGTGTGTGTGTGGTGTTTGTGAGAAACTGTAGTCCACATAACCCTTTGTGTGGTGTGTGTGTGAGAGTGTTTGTTAGTGTGTGTGTGTGTGTGTATGTGTGTGTGTGTGTGTGTGTGTGTGTGTATGTGTGTGTGTGTGTGTGTGTGTGTGAGAGAGTGTGTGTGTGTGTGTGTGTATGTGTGTGTGTGTGTGTGTGTGTGTGTGTGTGTGGTGTACTTCCAGCAGGACCCACACAGAAGCAGAGGACCAGTGTACATGAGGTGTAAATATCATTTTTATATATTTCATATTCCTTCATCCAACTCCATCCACTGGAACGCATCGTGTGTGAGAGTAAGGCATCAGACAGGTGAACACTTCACATCCTCAGACAGACAGCCGTCTCACCCCTCTTACCCAGCAGACAGACAGACAGACAGACAGACAGACAGCTGTCTCACCCATCATACCCAGCAGACAGACAGACAGACAGACAGACAGACAGACAGACAGACAGACGTCTCACCCATCATACCCAGCAGACAGACAGACAGACAGACAGACAGACAGCCGTCTCACCCATCATACCCAGCAGACAGACAGACAGACAGACAGACAGGTGTCTCACTTAGGAGGTAGACATTCAGAGATTCTCTAGTAAATGACAGGTGACAGATCTCAAGACACCACTGGGATCAAAACAGCAGTCCAGAGACCTCGGGTGCAGTTCTACCCCAGGCCACAGGGAGGCGCTGTGGGAGTGCAGTTCTACCCCAGGCCACAGGGAGGCGCTGTAGGAGTGTAGTTCTACCCCAGGCCACAGGGAGGCGCTGTAGGTCAGGTCCATGAGGGTGTGCTACTTGTACACACAGTGTTAGCACAGGTTGCATATGAGGCCGACATTCAGAGTCACTGCTTGCATAAGGGATCCTACGGGGAGCGTTAAGGCATCGGACTGCATGATTGACAGCATCAGACTGCATGATTGACAGCATCAGACTGCATGATTGACAGCATCACATCATCGCATGACTGACAGCACCGGGCCGCATTGCTGACAGCATCGCATCATCTCATGATTGACAGCATCAGACTGCATGATTGACAGCATCACATCATCTCATGATTGACAGCTTATCAACTTCAATGCGTGAACATACAGCAGGT
>NC_137917.1:28918853-28921353 GCF_963457725.1 Sprattus sprattus
TGATGATGAGGATGGTGTTGATGATTTTGATGATAACAATGGAAACACTGGTGATGATGATGATGATGAACATGATGATGAAGATGGTGATGATGATGAAGATGGTGATGATGAAGGAGACACTGGTGATGGTGAAGATGATGTGGATGATTGTGGCGATGATGATGATGATGATGATGGTGATAATGATGATGATGATGGGAAAACTGATGATGATGAAGATGGTGATAATGATGATGGTGATGATGATGATGATGGTGATGATGATGAAGATGGTGATGATGATGGTGATGATGATGAAGGTGATGATGATGATGATGGTGATGATGATGGTGATGATGATGAAGGTGATGATGATGATGATGATGGTGATGATGATGATGATGATGATTATGATGATGATGATTATGATGATGATGGTGATGATGGTGATGATGATGATGGTGATGAAGATGGTGGTAATGGTGATGATGATGATGATGATGAAGACGATGGAAACACTGGTGATGATGAAGACTGAAGCGGTAACGGGTCGTAAGGAGCATGCAGACGTGCATACACACCTGTGAGTGAGGTGTGTGTATGACACCTGAGGGCTCTGGTAGACGGGACTCTGCGTGAATCCGACTTAGACGCTCACGCAGCTCAGAGTTCTGAACCAATGTCTGCAGAATACACACACACACACTCATAAAGACACACACACACACACACACACACACACGCATAAAGACACATACACACACACACACATGCTCATCTAGCTCACAGTTCTGAACCAATGTCTGCAAAATACACACACACACACTCATAAAGACACACACACACCCATGCATTAAGACACATACACACACACACACACACACACACACACACACACGCATGAAGACACACACACACCCGTGCATAAAGACACATACACACACACACACACACACACACACACACACACACACACACACACACACACACACACGCATAAAGACACATACACACACACACACACACACATACACACACTCATCTAGCTCACAGTTCTGAACCAACGTCTGCAGAATACAGACACACACACACACACACACACACACACACACACACACACGCTCACACAGCTCAAGGTTCAACACAAGGCAAGTGTTAATGTTGTTCACACTCATTGGCAATTTAAAGTGCTTTACAAATGAAAGAATGTCAAAGGTAAAGTGCATTAAAGAACATATATTGTTTGTTTTTTAAATAAAAGAGCATAAAGCATAAATCGTAAAGTAAATAAAAAGTACAATACATTTGATCAGTTCAGAGAAAGCATCTGAGAACATTTGAAGATTCTCTGATTTGAAACTTGCATCTGGCTACAGTTGGGTCTTAAGTCTAGATGTGAAGCTTGATACAGTTGGGTCTTAAGTCTAGATGTGAAACTGGCTACAGTTGGGTCTTAAGTCTAGATGTGAAAATGGCTACAGTTGGGTCTTAAGTCTAGATGTGAAGCTGGCTACAGTTGGAGCACCTTTGATGTCAATAGGAAGTTGGTTCCAGAGCCGACATTAAATATTTAAGCTCCTTCACCATGTTTAGTTCTGACTGTCGGTATTACCAATAGATTTCTCTCCAGTGATCTGAGAAGTCTAGCAGGTGTCTGAAATATATCTGAGAGGTCATTTGGTCCTGTCCCATTGAGTTATTCAGAGTAGTAGTGTCACAAACGTCTGCATGCCCTCTTGATCCCATTCCCACCACATTTTTGTAAGACCATCTTTAACTCTGTGTCTAAGGACATTCTAGCCATTGTAAACTGTTCCCTGCTTACAGGTATTTTCCCAACAGAACTTAAAGTTCTAATCTAAAGTTACTTACAAAAACTTAAGAGAAGTCACTTGAAACATTGAAACATTCAAGGGGGATGAACATACCTGGCTGCTCAGAGGATGAAGGCTACTGTGGGAGTCTCTGGCTACAGAATAGTGGTTCAGATGCATGCTAGCTTCCCTTAAACACCCAGTTTGGTAAATGATACCAGATGCTATGCTATGCTATGCTATGCTATCTTCCCCTTAAACACCCGGTTTGGTTAATGATACCAGATGCTATGCTATGCTATGCTAACTTCCCCTTAAACACCCAGTCTGGTTAATGATACCAGATGCTATGCTATGCTATGCTAACTTCCCCTTAAACACCCAGTTTGGTTAATGATACCAGATGCTATGCTATGCTATGCTATGCTATGCTATGCTATGCTATGCTATGCTATGCTATGCTATGCTATGCTATGCTATGCTATGCTATGCTATCTTCCCCTTAAACCCCCAGTCTGATTAATGATACCCGGTGTGGGGCCAGATGATCAAATGGAGTTCTGTGTTTGCACTGATAGGCATCACACAATGGGGATTTGTACATGGAGACCTTTAAGTAATTTATAAAGGGATGGGGTGTGTTACCTGCAGCCTAATCCATTCAGCTGCAGGACTGACACCATTCAAATGAACCCAAACATGAT
>NC_137917.1:28993778-28996278 GCF_963457725.1 Sprattus sprattus
TTCAGCCTCTCAGACGTCAATAGTGGTTGTCTTATGTGTGTGTAAGTCAGGGATGTGTGTGAGTGTATGTATGTGAGAGTGTGTGTGTGAGAGTGTGTGTGTGTGTGTGACTGTGTGTGTGTGCGTGTGTGTTGAGTGATGAGATGTTGTTGGCTTCTGTGTTCCTCTCAGACCTGTGTGTGTGTGTGAGTGTGTGTGTGTGTGTGAGTGTGTGTGTGTGTGTGTGTGTGTGTGTGTGTGTGTGTGTATGTGTGTGTGTGTGTGTGTGTGTGTGTGTGTAGAGTGAGGAGATGTTGTTGGCGTCTCTGTCCTCTCAGACGTGTGGGTGTGTGTGTGTGTGTGTGTATGTGTGTGTGTGTGTGTGTGTGTGTGTGTGTGTGTGTGTATGTGTGTGTGTGTGTGTGTGTAGAGTGAGGACATGTTGGCTCCACTGGTCCTCCTAGACCTCTGTGGGGGGAATCGGATACTTTTCTAAATCATTTGGTGAAGAGAACAAATGTCTAACAAAGTCAACAGAGTGACAGTGACACCACCTACACACACACACACACACACACACACACACACACACACACACACACACACACACACACACACACACACACACACACACACACACACACACAGCAAGTCGTGTTCGCCTCTAAAAAGCACATGGAATCTGTCTGCCTGCCTCTACACACACACAAACTAATACACACACACAAACTCATACTGTGTGTGCACACACACACACACACACACACAAAAACACACACTCCCTCTGATGGTCATGTTATTGGCATGTTATTGCAATGTGAGGTGGTGACCACAGGACACCTGAGATTTTAGCCTGCAGCCAGGTCACACCTGATAGTGTGTGTGTGTGAGTGTGTGTGTGTGTATGTGTTTGCGAGAGAGAGAGAGTGTGTGTGTGTGTGTATGAGTTTGTATGTGTGTGTGTGTGTGTGTGTGTGTGTGTGTGTGTGAGTTTGAGTGTGGTCCGTGTGTGAGTTTGTGTGATTTCCACCTCACTTTACAACATTAACAGGCTATACTCTAACTCCCAAACATGTATGGGAGTGTCTGTCTTTGCGTATGTAAAGCAGACTGTGTGTGTGTGTGTGTGTGTGTGTGTGTGTGTGTGTGTGTGTGAAAGAGAGAAGTAAACTGTGTGGAGAGGAGAAAGGCACCACCTCTAAAAGGAGGTTGAAAGAGGGGGGATGGGAGAGAGAGTGAGAGTCATGTCTGATCTTTAAAACCCCTTCATTGAAACATCACACACACACACACACACACACACACACACACACACACACACACACACACACACACACACACACACACACACACAAACAGTGCACACACACCCCAGATATACACACATACACCCCAGATATACACACAGTACACACACACAGTACACACACACAGGACACACACACACACACCCCAGATATACACACAGTACACACACACAGGACACACACACACACACCCCAGATATACACACAGTACACACATACACCCCAGATACGTATACACACAATACACACACACAGTACACACACACACCCCAGATATATTCACAGTACATACACCCCAGATATACACACGGTACACACACACCCCAGATATACCCCCCCCAGATATACACACAGTACACACACACACAAACACACACACACACACACACACACACACACACACACACACACACACACACACTCCAGATATACACACGCACCTCAGATATACACACACACAGTACACACACCCCCCAGATACACACACACCCCAGATATACACACAGTACAGACACACAGTACACACACACACAGTACACACACCCCCCAGATACACACACACCCCAGATATACACACAGTACACACACACACAGTACACACACCCCCCAGATACACACACACCCCAGATATACACACAGTACACACACACAGTACACACACACAGTACACACACACAGTACACACACACCCCAGCTGGCTGTTGTTTGTTCAATAGCAACTTTTTGGCCCTGATACAGGCGACGAGAGAGAGAGAGAGAGAGGGATAAAGAGAGAAAGAGAGAGGGAGAGCGAAAGAGAGGAGAGCGAAAGAGAGGGATATATATATATATAGAGAGAGAGATATTCAGAGGGAAGTAGAGAGACACAGAGACAGAGAGGGAGGGAGAGGGAGAGAGCGAGAGGGGGAGAGAAAGGGAGGCAGAGAGAGAGGGGGATAGAGAGAAGGAGAGAGAGAAGGAGGGAGGGAGAGAGAGAGAGGGATAGAGAGAGAGAGAGAGAGTGAGGGAGGGTGGATGGAAGGGTGGAAAAAGTTTCTGAGAAAACCAAGACCTTATGACATGGTCTCCTTCAAAAGCACTTAGAATCAGAATCAGAATCAGAATCAGAATCAGATTTTATTTGCCAAGTAAGTTAGAACAAACAAGGAATTTGACCTGGTGAACTGGCTCTCAATGTGCTTACACATATATTACACAAAATATACATTACAACA
>NC_137917.1:29021278-29023778 GCF_963457725.1 Sprattus sprattus
AATGTGTTGTGTTTGATTGGTCAGAGTGGAACTGTCAATCAAAGATGTGGTTTTCTCTGGAGGCGCTCGCACCAGTTACAATGAGGAATTTCGCCGCGAGACTGGACAAGCTTGAAGACGCATTCTCTTCTTGTGTTATTTTTTTACCGAGCTACTTTTCATGTTCAAATTACTTTAAGATAACAGTGCAGAATACGCTGCTGTTGCTTTCTTTTTGACGTTCATATTTATTTATTTTTATACTAACTTTAACTAGCTTTGTAAGGCTATTTTTGTCTGTTCACAAGCAGGCTATAATATATATATTTTTAATTTCTCCTTGATCGCTGTAGACTTCTTGCTGTTGCCAGAAGAGGGCGCCACAGGTCACGAGCAGAGAGAGTGTTCACAGAGGGATGAGTGGCGCGAGCCGGGAGGATTCTAACTGGCTTGAGCTCTAAGACTAAATAGAATGGCAATGTATTAGAATGAGCTTCACTTCAATGCTTATTGTAACATTTATTTCAAAGTTCAGCTAAGTTGCTAGTGTTAGGTCGTGCCTGAGTGGGTATCTGTACGTAAGGTTGATGCCATGGCAAATTTTGTTAAACTTCATGGGCCTACTAACTAACCCTACTGAAAACAAACACCACAAATACTATCAGTCCATCAGCTGGATCATCTGCTAATGTTGTTCCTTCACATAGGCTAGTGTGTGTGTGTTGGGATCCATCCCATCAGGATTTAATTGTTTGTTTACAGGGTTCCATTGCATAGCTTATTTGACTTGATTCACATGTATTTGACATTATAACATGATACATATAAGCCTATTTGACTTGATTTCCGTAACGAATGTTATTTTTATCCTCTAGGTATGAAATATCACATTTCACAGCAAGCACACTGAAACCAGTACCATTGCCGATATGAACCATAGCCTACGTTCTGTTTTCTATTTCTGATTCTGTTCATCAGCAGGTGATGCAGTTTGAGCTCCTAATTTGTACAACAAATGAATCCGCGTTTGACGTTTGGAACCTTGTTACGAACCAGGCGCACTGATAAGTAACTCAATGACGGCAAGTCAAGCGGGGCTCGTGTCTAGGGTTTTATTATCGCTTATTATATATATAATAGTATATAATATATATTATTAATCTGGATAAGATTATTCAGCCGTATACATGTGCTTTGAGGAGCTAGAATCATGTGAGTGGCGTTTCACTGTAGCCTAATCCAGCCATTCGGACCCTTACCAAGCAGATGTGTGTGTCTGTGTGTGTGTGTGTGTGCGGGCTATCTGTGAGAGTGTGT
This sequence comes from Sprattus sprattus, assembly GCF_963457725.1. Classification (NCBI taxonomy): domain Eukaryota; kingdom Metazoa; phylum Chordata; class Actinopteri; order Clupeiformes; family Clupeidae; genus Sprattus; species Sprattus sprattus. Next base: position 29,022,575 of record NC_137917.1, read on the forward strand.
GTGTGTGTCCGTGTTGTTGCTGCGGCACGGGAGTCGGAGCTGGCATAGAGAGGCTGCGCTCGTGAGGCAGCCGGTGGTGACAGTAAGATGAGCGGGGCGCTTTAAGGCTGCCCGCAGTTTTCCCCGAGTTGACCTTTTCCCTTGGAAAGCACTTCCTCCGATCCCAATCGGCCATTTTAATTTAACTCATTCATGAACTAATGTAAACACAACAAAGACAGCGGCGCACGCACGGAAGGTAGAACACAACATCGCACACGCGACATCACGTCACAGTAATAGTAGTTTAGCATTTGATTCTATTCACTACAGGGGTTTCTCATTTGAGAGCTTTTATTTAGTTGCACAGTAATAACCTTGGAATAGAATAACGGAATAGTTTAGCGATTTCACGAGCAGACTGTCGGTGGTGGTACCCGTTGCCCGCGACAGCGCGTCCTGCGGCAAACTGGATCACTGCCAGTTCTCGTGAAAGTGTGTTTGTCTTCGACTCTCGTAGTTTCTATCAGTAACAGACAGATGTCAAATGCCCGAGACGGTGAACCGGTCCTTGTTAAGTGTTTAAATGGTCGCGTCGCGATCCCGTCCGGTGATCACGGCAGGTGGACAGATGTCCTGGCTGCGATCTGATGCTCGTGGTGGTCGCTGCATCAAGATGGCCACCGGAGTGGCATCTCTCTCTCTCTGTCTGTCGGTCGGTCGGTCGGTCTGCCGGCTCGGTTGTCACGCTAGCCGGTCCTCCTCGACTCGTGCTCTAGAAACTCCAGTCCAACTTTACTCTGGTGTTCTGTGCACATAGCTGGCGTTACGTCACTGGCCATCGCGCTTAACTCCGTTCGGAATAGGATGGAGTCCCTTAAGGCTATAGAGATGAAACGGTCGACGGACTGTATATATTTATATAATGCTAATAAACTTTTTGTCAAAGAATAAGAACAGTAATAACAGGAAAACATGTCTCGCTTATTCACAGGGTGTAAAATAAGTGCGGAATCTCCCGCTCTGACGGCTGCTCTGTGTGTGTGTGTGTGTGTGTGTGTGTGTGTGTGTCTCTGCTCTTTCAGGGAATCATGAGGAAAAAGCAGAACGTGAAGCAGCGGAGACCGGAGGAGGCGACCGTCGTGAAGCACGTGCAGGAGTTCGTGGTGGAAAAGATCATCCTTAGGCGCGTCATGGATGGAAAAGTGGAGTACTTCCTCAAGTG
>NC_137917.1:29031278-29036278 GCF_963457725.1 Sprattus sprattus
GGGGGGGGGGTCAGACTGGAGTAGAGTTTACTGAGACACGTGTGTGTGTGTGTGGGGTCAGACTGGAGTAGAGTTTACTGAGACACACGTGTGTGTGTGTGTGTGTGTGTGTGTGGGGGGGGGGGGGGGGGGGGGGGAGTAGAGTTTACTGAGACACGTGTGTGTGTGTGTGTGTGTGTGGGGTCAGACTGGAGTAGAGTTTACTAAAGGCCAGGCCAGACTAAGCGGATTTTCATACTTTCCGGAAAATAACTTGACAAACTGGCCTCCCGGCCAGATAAATCTGCCATTTGGAGCGTTACTTTCCGTCAAGGTTAGAATCCCCTCTCCAGAGTGGGAAGGTTGCAATCTACCCTGCTATCAGGGCCTGTCTGGCCGCAAATCGGGTTTGAATCCGCGAATCTGATGACGTAATTATCCCACGTGAACGCTGGAAGCTGTCAAGTAGTCAATCTGATGACGTAATTATCCCACGTGAACGCTGGAAGCTGTCAAGTAGTCAATCTGATGACGTAATTATCCCACGTGAACGCTGGAAGCTGTCAAGTAGTCAATCTGATGACGTAATTATCCCACGTGAACGCTGGAAGCTGTCAAGTAGTCAATCTGATGACGTAATTATCCCACGTGAACGCTGGAAGCTGTCAAGAAGTCCCTTCCGGAAAGTATGAAAATCCGCTTAGTCTGGCCTTGCTCTGAGACACGTTTGTGTGTGTGTGGGGTCAGACTGGAGTAGAGTTGAGTGTGTGTGTGTGTGTGCGGGGTCTAGTAGAGTTGACTAAGGCCACTGCCAGACTAAGCCGATTTTCATACTTTCCGGAACGAATTCGGGGTTAGTCAATCGCGGCCAGACAAAGCTGTGCTGCGCTGTGCTGCGGCCACACACACCCATTGAAACTGGTGAATCTGCTGTAGTACATATGCAAGGCCTGTTGGTGGCGCTGTGAAGAGTGCTACCGGAAATGGAGAAGAAGACTCGGAGAAGAAGACGACGACAAGTTACAACTAGTTAAGTTAGTGACAGTTCAGTTTGTCGCCAAGTAGTTGACCATACTGTGCCTTATACATTTCCTATGCTTAAATCATCATTGTTCGACCTGTATGTGATGCATTATGTGCATACCTAATGAAAGTAAGGGTTTTCATGAAGTTGCCACTGTGATAGATCGTGTGTATTAAATACCACATTTTGGGCTACCTTCTATTGCTATTAGTAGTGATTAGCATGCTAAGCGGAGATTTAGCTATGTTCTGTTCTTATGTTGATACGCTGTAATAAAGATGTGTTCAATCCTGCTAAGATTTCGACTGGATGAGATATGAATGAGATCCATGTTGCCTAGTGTAATGTCCACTATTATATGTATCTAGTAATATTAGTTGTGTAATTCAGTGCAGTGCAAATGAGTCCCCATAAAGAAGACTGCTTTGGTAACTCAGTGAATAAAACGTGCCCTTCTTAGATCGTTGTTTGCCAGCCATAAACAGAACAGAAGACTTACATTTTTTTGTTTTTATTGCGATTGGGAAGATGTACGTGACTACTTGACAGCTTCCAGCGTTCACGTGGGATAATTACGTCATCAGATTTGCGGATTCAAACCCGATTTGCGGTCAGACAGGCCCTGATAGCAGGGTAGATTGCAACCTTCCCACTCTGGAGAGGGGATTCTAACCTTGACGGAAAGTAACGCTCCAAATGGCAGATTTATCTGGCCGGGAGGCCAGTTTGTCAAGGTTACGTTCCGGAAAGTATGAAAATCGGCTTAGTTTTGTTCTTTGGTCAGTATGTCAGTAATTATGATGAGTCATGATCTATAAACCCTTTGAATGAGGGGGATTTTGAGATTAACCCTTTTATGATGATTTTACACAAGCGAACACACACACACACACACTATGTCAAGTCCGTCTCTGCTGAAGTGTGTGTTCTCCCAAGCCCAGAGTCCATTGGTCTTTACACCCCTGGTGTGACCTCGTAAACCCAACTTGGAGCTCAGGCCTGTGTGTGTGTGTGTTTGTGTGTGTGTGACCTTGTAAATCCAACTTGGAGCTCAGGCCTGTGTGTGTGTGTGTGTGTGTGTGTGTGTGTGTGTGTGTTTGTTTGTGTGTTTGTTTGTGTGTGTGTGACCTAGTAAACTCAACTTGGAGCTCAGGCCTGTGTGTGTGTGTGTGCGTGTGTGTCTCTGTAGTGTGTTTGTGTGTGTGTGTGTGAAGTGTGTGTGAAGTGTGTCATTGTAGTGTGCGTGTGTAGTGTGTGTGTTTGTGTAGTGTGTGTGTAGTGTGTCTGTGTGTGTGTGTGTGTTTGTGTGTGTGAGTGTATTTTATTGTCTCTGTGTTGAGGTAAATTGAGTCATAGGATCCTCCAGTCTGTCATAAAGCTGTAAAATCCAGAGGAAACTAGACTAGAGACCGCCACACACACACACACACACACACACACACACACACACACACACACACACTCTCCACCTACTTCCCCTATCAGAGAGGCAGCAAGCAGCACCCAGCTTATACCCGTCACACACTCGCTCTTCTCGCACACTCTGAGGTGGGTACTCAGCTCCACACACACACACACACACACACACACACACACACACACACACGTGTCTCTGAGGTGGGTACCCAGCTCCACACACACACACACACACACACACACACACACACACTCGTGTCTCTGAGGGGGGTACTCTGCTCCACACACACACACACACACACACACTCTATGGAGAAGAAGGAGGTCATAAGTGTTTGGGTGCGGGACCCTCGCATCTGCAAGGAGGACTTCTGGCACGCATACATGGATTATGAGATCTGCATACACGTAAGTTTAAGACATGCACACACACACACACACACACACACACACACACACACACACACACTTTATGTAGGCTACAGTCTCCCGTGGACAAGCTAATGTATTTTAGTTTTACATTGTCTTTCCATCAGTCCAACAGCTTGGCGTGTAACAGGAAGGGCTCGCACACACACACACACACACACACACACACACACACACACACACACTCTCACACACACACACACACACACACACACACACACACACACACACACACACACACGCACACACTCTCACACACACACTCTCACACACACACACACACACACACACACACATGAAGTGCCCTTGAGCAAGGCAAGGCACCTAACCCCGATCACTGCTCCCCGGGCGCCGTTAAAGGCAGCTCACTGCTCCGGGTTAGTGTAACTTCACTTCACTGTGTGTGTGTTCACTGAGTGCTGTGTGTGTGTCACTACCCTGGATGGGTCAAATGCAGAGATGGAATTCAGAGTGTGTGTGTCTACACCACCTCTGCCACTTTCACTTTCACCTTCACATACACACACACACACACACACACACACACACACATACACACACACACGCAATGTAGGCTACAGTCTCCTGTGGACAAGCTGATGTGTTTTACTTTTACATTGTGTCTCCCAGTGGCGGCTGGTGATTTTTTTTTTTGGTGGGGCTATTTGAGCGGGGGGTCTGGGGGTTCTCCCCCAGAAATTTTTGAATTTCGTAGATGTGATTTCCTGCATTCTGGTGCATTTTCGCAAATAATTGGTGCAAATAAATTTGTTGTTCGCTATTTCATGTAGGCCAATAAATTAAAAACGAGACGTGAGCTGTTGATGCAGAGAAGTGCTGCTCAGTTTTAAAACAGCCCCTTGCCTATACCAATAAAATAACTCAAACCAGTCAATACCAATGGTCTAAAGACAATATTAATATATCTGCCATGTAGAAATCAACTGTTTCACAGGTAATGATAATGAACAAGTTACATGTTTATTATGGTCCATGTCCAGATAGAAAGTGCCAACACATAACGATAAATTATACTAGGGAACAACAGCTTTTTGTTACTACAACTACTACAACAATTTAGTTTTTTTAAAGACATGTATACTGCAGCTGTATGAGTATGAGAAGAAAGATTATTTTAACTGGTATGAAACAGTAACAGCTCACAACTTAGAAACAACAAATTGCACTCTTGACCGCACATGTTTTTAAACGCGTTCTGACCAATGCTTCAGTTCTGTCATTCCTGTCTGTGTCCACGAACTGTCTATCACACGCACTTGTTTTAAACAGCAGGCAAAGAAAACAAAAGATGGCATTGACATACCCACAGCTAGCCATGCCTTTCGATCGAACCAATCTCGGGAAAAGCTTCTGGTGTATGTTTTCCCCTTTTCTCGCGTCTGTTGGGTTATTTTCACTTCTGGCTTGTCTGGTCCGAGTTGTTTAACAATTAGCTTTTCCGCAAAAGTTCTTCTTCCAAAGGGATGCAGATGTAAGGATTTGACTGAATTTGGAACTAGCTGAGCTCCCACAACTACATCCGACGTCGCCATGCTTAACAATTCTCTGCTAGAATGGAAAATACCTGTTAACAAGCAGTGGTGCATCTTGGTAGGGGCTCTAGCCTTCAGCGCCCGTAACCCATAAAATTCCTCGACGATGATTGGCGGATGTGTATTCTTTTTTGCCTAGCAACAGGGGAGCCATTGGCTTAAATACAGCACACACGGGCTGATCGACCAGGAGCCCCGGCAAGACATCCTATTGGCTACTACACCAAAAATGATAAACGTTCACGTTTTAAACGTGGAACTTGAAAGTGAATGTAATGTAAATATAATTTTGGAGAGTTCTAAACCCATTCTAAAGCAAAATCATCAATATCATTGTATTAACACAGGTTATTTTTTCAAAATGAGAGATTATTTAAAAAAGAAAAGAAAAGAAAAACAGGCAGTCAGGTCAGCGGGGGGGCGGAGCCCCAGCGCACCCTATGGGCGAGCCGCCACTGGTGTCTCCATCAGAACAACAGCTTGGCGTTTAACAGGGAGAGCTTGTGTGTGTGTGTGTGTATGTGTGTGTGTGTGTGTGTGTGTGTGTGTGTGTGTGTGTGTGTGTGTGTCTCCTTCAGACCAACAGCTTGGCATTTAAC
>NC_137917.1:29053778-29066278 GCF_963457725.1 Sprattus sprattus
TCAACCTGAATGTGTACATCTGGAGTAGGTCATGTGTTTCACACACACACACACACTAACACACACACACACACACACACACACATCCACATCCACACACACACACACACACACACACACACACACACACACACACACACATTTTACTTCTTTATTTGGATTTGATAAATAAGTACATATCATGGCAAAATCCAAATTTGGCTTAGAGGAAGTATTTAATTTAATTGCAGTCAAAGTTTCAGTCCATATTGTGCATTAAGGGTAAAGGTGACACCTGCGCTTCCAGATGAAGAAGCTACCAATTAGTGCTGATGTAGAGCACACACACACACACACACACACACACACACACACACACACACACACACACACAGCTGATGTAGAGCAATACTTTGTGAAGCCTTTTCTTAGAAAGTCCACTGATATGCAGGCCTCACACACACACATTTTGTGCACATGGCCTAAGCTACCAAAGATCAGGGCACCGAGGAGCTTGTTTCGCTCAACTTTAAATTACTTTAGCGCTCGCACATAACGTTGTTCTTTCTCAAGATTCAAGTGTAGCTTCAAGTTTTCCTGACAGCTTTTTTAGTTCCAAATTCTGAATTTTACTCTTTTCAGAAGCATCCTCTTTGCATTTTCCCAAACCAACAGTTTAAACTTCCTCTTCTTAAGTGCATGGCACTCAGAGATTTTGTGCTCTGACTTTTTACAGTAAAAACCTTAAATCAGGCGAATTCCCTAGGGTTACCCCCAGTGTTAGACCTCATCACTCGGTCCTTGACTGGAACTCTGAACCTCCCGTGATCACCACTCTATCCTGCCTGCCTCGGTGGGTCAACACAAACTCATCTGCCAATTGGGGTGCGTGGGCCAGAGTTTCCACCCTCTGCTCATTCAGATAGGTAGCCACCGCATCAGGAATACATTCCTTAAAGTCCTCAAGGAGGATCAACTCCCTGAGTAGCTCCATGGAGTCTGCCTTCTGCCTTCTGTGTGGTACACCAGCGACCAAACAGATACCTCTTCTGGTGTGCAAACTCTACGTTCGTGTGCTGGTCAGTCTTTTTACAGAAACAGAAGCACTGGCGAAGCGCTTCAGGCACCAAGTCATACCTGCAAAGTATTGCACTCTTCACAGTGTCATATGACATAGATTGTTCAAGGGGCAAAGACACATAGACATACAGAGCCCTCCCTCCTACTAAAACACTTTGCAAAAGCAGTGTCCAGGACACTTTTGGGCCACTTCAGAGAGGTAGCCACTCTCTCAAAGAAAGGAAAGTATAGATCTACTTCCTGCTGGTGGCACCATCCTGCATTTTTGCTGATGACTTGAACTCCATCATTTCACATCAGCAAAAATGCAGGATGGTGCCACCAGCAGGAAGTAGATCTATACTTAATGCAGCACAACATTAACCTCTCTAACATGTCACATAAATAAATTATCTCTCAAAGGAAAAAAAGAAACAAACCTGGTGAGTTAAACTCACTGTGTGTCGCTAACAAACAATCCCTTTTGTTTGGCCTAGAGCTACTCCCCTCTTTACCCAGCTGTACTGTACATAATATAACTTCACCTTGCTAGTCTTCAGTGGCTTACCAGGCTCGACACAAAACAGTAACAGACATCAATCAGAATCAAAACTCTCTTTGGATTTTGCAGCGTGCACTGGGACCCAGCCTTAGGCTGACAGACTTTAGTTAGCACCTGTATTAGTTTGGCTAATAGTTTGGAAAACCTGGTCACATTTCTATGGTATACATTTGAAGTTCTGATGAAAGAAAATAAGTAATTTCAATTGAAAAGTTATTTTTTATTTATTTCAATATATGGTATATTGCATTGAGCGAAACCTTGAACCACAAGCAATGAAAATAAAAAATTTAAAATAATGATTGAATGTCGGTACTAATGTATATGTTTATGTCCAAGTTAGCATGTGTGTGTTGTGTATGAATGAAATTAACTCTGAACTTCAGGTTGGCCAGCTGCTCCCAGACTCACAGGTCTCTCCCTTTACTGAGCCGTGGTAAACACAGAACTGGACTCAACTGGACTGGAGTGATGAGTGATGACCTCATCAGTGCAGCATCAGAGTGTGTGAGTCTGTCTCTGGTTCCTCACATGTGGGCAATCAGGTTCTTGTTCATGAAGAATAAAATAAAATCACCTGCTGCACAGCATGTGATTAATAACAACAGTTATGGTGGTGATTCATGAACCATTCAAAGGTTTTTACCAACTCATGATATTCACTGAGAAGGATCCTAATTACAGTCATCTTAATGTTTCTAGATATGTGAAAAACATTTGATTTTCCATGTTGGTTATACTAAAAAATCTCAAACAAAACTAGATAGATCTTCTTTAAAACCTTAAACAAATCTAGAGAAACATATTCCCAGAGTGTAAAGAAAAAGAAAACAGTACTTCGACTTGAAAATGAAATCAACATAAACTGGGGCTACTGCTGAAGAGGGAAGATGACAAAGTAACGAGAAAATGTCACAAATGATCATCATACAATATCACACAAACAATTGAGGCCTAATCAAGTTTAACCTCATAATCACCAGCAGCAAATACCAGGTACTGCTAGTGTTGGGAGGGGAGTGTGTTACTTCTACTTAACAGCCACATGTTCCATATGAAACTACCACAGAGGATACATATTTTATATGGGAAAAACACAGATTTAGATAAAGACCAATGAAATGTGTTCATGTATTGTTTCTTTTACTCAATGGAACACTTTTTGGAGTTAGTTTCAACATAGTCTGCGTTGTTCAATGGTCACCGAGGGCTTCAGGGGTAAAATACTCAGTGAATTGGCCCCGAACGTGAGTGAATCTGGGATGTAGAAGAAGGGAAAGACTTTCTCAGTGAATGTGTGTTTGAAAGTGTGTAAGTGTGTATTTTCTAGAGGATCAGAGAATGACACCTCTCCTTTATCCAAATCCAGATGCACTCTGACTGTGTCGAGATTCTCTTTCAACACATGCACAGGTCCTGTAGCATCACATATATATTCATTATACCCCACACGCCACACTCTGTCCCATGAGAATGTGCCCTTCTTCCTCTGGTTGGACTCTGGGGTCACACCCACACACCAGTATGTACTGTCTCCAACTTTAACATCCCAGTAGTGTGACCCTGAGCTGAAGCCCTCAGAGCCCACACAGGCAATTGAATTTAAATCAAATCTTTCTGGATTATCAGGGAGTGTCTGTGTAAGATTTCCGTTTTTAAAGCTGCTCAGATCCTCAAAAATGATGAGCCATGAGTCTGCAGTGTTTGGGTCCAACAGTACAGGAGCTGAACAGAGAGATGAGGAGAGGTTGAGCAAATGGACTCAGGTGTATGACTTATTTTACTGTTGGCTGAATGGTTCTTACTGTGTCATTTAGCTGTAGCATTGATTTTTAAGCTGATGTTATACTGTGAGTGTGTTTGTGTGTGTGTGTGTGTGTGTGTATGAGTGTATGTGCATCTGTGTGTGTGTGTGTGTGTGTGTGTGTGTGTGTGTGTGTGTGTGTGTGTGTTTGTGTGTGTGTGTGTGTGTGTGTGTGTGTGTGTGTGTGTGTGTGTGTCGTAGGTGAAATAGAACTCACTGAGCTGAACTATGTCCTTCATCTTCTCCCAGACTCTGAACCTCAGGTTGCCCAGGTGCTTTGCCACATCAATCAGAGCTCCTGAAACTCTCTGTGGTTTTTGCACTGAGCACGTAGAACTAGGAAAACAGACTGAAGTTAGTACTAGTTTTAGTGGGGTTTAGGGAATGAAAGAGAACATTGAAATCTCTCACGTGTCTATGCCAGCCTTGAAGTTCTGGAAAACAGCAAACAACACAGATTTCAGTTCAGTTCATTTCAATATTCTGTGTCTGTCTCGAGGGCTTACTTCTTGTTCACGCAATGGACAGTTATGATACATTATATAACAAAAGATCAAAAGAAATAGATAACACAACTGAAAATATGTATTAAATATCATAACCATCTCACCATTTGTTTTTACAACTGAACTGAAACCACATGTCCATACCTGTAAGAAGATTATGTCTTCAGCAACCATCTGCTCCTCAATGGCTGTTATTGTATCTGAAAGAGTGGACATCTCCTTGCTCAATCTTTTAATCTTCTCTTTCATAATCAAACTCTTCTGCTTCTCTTCCTCCTTCAGTGCTCTTATTCTGGCCTCCTCTTCATCTTTCAGAAACTGATGAAGCTTCTTAAACTCATCCTTGATCTGCTTCTCTGACTGATCGGCCTGGACCTTGAATAACACACATCAAACTTGTAATTTATCGAATATCAATATTGTCAAAGAAATCATGTGTATTATTGTTAACAGCATTGGCAGTTTACCCAAGGGCTGAACTATCATGCGTTGAAGTCACTAATGCTACTAATTATATAAATATCAGTTTGTGTACTTGTAATATCTGTGTCAAATTGTTCTGTTGAGATGCTTGATTGCAAGTTGTGTACGTATCATATCATATGGGTAATATTACACATTGTTAGAAACAGTGTCATGAAGTCAATAGTCTTTTTCTGAAACTGGTTGTTCTGGTAAATCTCACCTTAATGTGACTGGCTGTGTGGTCACATGTTTCTTTAACTTCTTCAAATTCGTACAGTTTATCTTGCAAGGGCTCCAGCACAGCGTCGAGTTGTTTCTATAATGAACCATTATTTCATACGTTGAGAATATCTATACTCATTTTCTGTTGATGTGGATACTCATTCAATAACAGCACAGATACAGAAGGCAATATACATTTATGTCACTTCCAACTATAAGCAAATACTAGAAACTCACCTTACAATCCAGTGCAGCTTCCTTTATGGGAAATGGTGTCCTGAGTGTTTCCTGGAAGCCCGACACTTCACACATATGGGCTGTTTAACCTCCACGCAGAACTGGTCGAGAATCTCACCGTGCAGACTGCAGAGCCCTAGCCTACCACCTGAAGCCCTCTGACAGGTGAAATCCATTTCAGGTAGAGAGCGTTTAGATGCCATTATTCTCGACAGAAACAGTCACTTGGCTGGAAACTTAACTTAACTTTCACTCTCTACTCGTCAGAAATCACCTCAGTAAATCCTGCCTTATTATCTTTGGGTAACAATGGCTATATGCTTCTAGATCTCCTAACTAAAAGTGTCGAACTGAAGAGGCAGAATAGCTGTCAGGAAGTATAATGCTTTTTGAGGAATTGTTCATTTCCTGATTTTCATATCTCTCCCCTTATTTACATATGGAAAGCATTGAACTTGAAAAACCTGATTGGACTCTGGTGAGTGCTTAGTGAAGCAGTGTGACCTTGAATAACACCTGGAATTAACACCAAAAATAACCAACAGCACTCTGGAGAGCTCTACCTACAGGAGTTTGCTGTTTACCCAGCGACACACAATTAGATTACTCACCGATTTTGACTATGGCAGCGCATCTAACAAACACACACACACACACACACACATTTCAGTTCATCAAACAACACACACACACACACACACACACACAGCAGTGCATCTAACAACACACACACACACACACACACACACACACAGACACACACACACACACCCACTGCAGTGCATCTAACAACACATACAAACACACACTGCAGTTCATCAAACAACACACACACACACACACACACACACAGCAGTGCATCTAACAAAACATATACACCCACACACACACACACACACACAGCAGTGCATCGAACAACACACACACACACAGCAGTGCATCTAACAACACACACACACACACACACACACAGCAGTGCATCGAACAACACACACACACACAGCAGTGCATCTAACAACACACACACACACACACACACACAGCAGTGCATTGAACAACACACACACACACAGCAGTGCATCTAACAACACACACACACTTAAGGCCAATTTAGGGTTGTTTTAGACGCAGAGCCGTGTTGCAAGGCTTGTGAGCCGTGTTGCGTGTTGCAAAGCAAATTGAAGCCAGAACTGTAGATTTATTTTGAGTTAAGTAAGCCTATTTATTGCAGCAGGACAAAGGAAAAAAACTTACCGGAGCATGAAAGTGTAGTGGGCGAAAGGCTTGATGTTATGAATACATGTGTTACACAAAATACAAGTGTTGGCAATTCAGTACCAGTGGCGAAAAAGACAGCACATGACGCAAAAGTTTGTTTATTGACACATCTTTTAATGACTGCGACAGGCTTTAAAACGATGTGTTTTCACACACACACACACACACACACACACACAGCAGTGCATCGAACAACACACACACACAAACACACACGGGGCAGTGCATCTAACAACACACAAGCACACACACGCGATCGCACTCACACTCACACCTACATGCACACGCACACACACAACCAACACGCACGCACACACACACACACAATCCAATGTGTTCCTCTGTCTGGCGTGTTGCTGCCATCTAGTGGCTGAGTTGTGGAATAAAAGTCACCTCAGAGGCAGCAGTGCAAACTCAGTGCTTTATAGTGTGTGAGAGTGTGAGTGTGAGTGTGAGTGTGAGTGTGAGTGTGAGTGTGAGTGTGAGTGTGAGAGTGTGTGTGTGTGTGAGTGTGTGTGTGTGTGTGTGTGTGTGTGTGTGTGTGTGTGTGTGAGTGTGTGAGTGTGTGTGTGAGTGTGTGAGTGTGTGTGTGAGTGTGTGTGTGAGTGTGAGTGTGAGTGTGAGTGTGAGGGTGTGTGTGCGAGTTGTGTAATAACAGAGGCGGCAGTGCATCTAACAACACATACTGTTCGGTTCTTTAAGATTTTCCCCACCGAACGGGGAGTTAGGAGAAGACACGTTGTTATAACTCTTTGTAGTTTTATTCAACTTTAGTTTCATATACAGTTGTCCACAAATAGCAGGTTATAAACCTGTGGAATAGAAAGGCTTAAGGTGTAAACAGCAGTACTCATAGCCATATACATGAATTATGATTAATTTTGAATAATGTAAATAAATATATCATATAATTACACACAATATATCCATAAACTATAATATTATTAGTGTTTAGTTTTATAAATAACCACAGCAATGCAACAACTTCACACATAAGTTATACTGCACATTAAATATTAAACACTACATTTCCACACACAAGCCACATTGCTTAAACTAAATGCACAAGTGTCAATGTTACGCATTAACACAGTCCAGAAGTATTCAGTTTGCTGGCCTAAGTGCAAACCAGTGAATGTAGTTTTAAATAGCAATGTAGCACATCAAACCGTTACCAACACACAGCGGTTAACTACATTACCCAGCCTGCAATGCAAGCAACTATGCGAAACAGAAAGTAAACTCGTGACAATGAAAGCGCTATAATTTAAACACTCGCTGGAATATAATCACGAAGACTATCAAGCCGATAACGTTAAACATAAGACCCCAAACAATGTTTGACAGCGTGACTAAAGCAAGTCAACAAGCATACGAACCCAACGCAAACAAACAAGTTTAATCCAAAGTTTAATGAATGGAACTAGCAGCTTACCGGTGGCGTATCTCTCCTAACAAGACGACAGTTAAACTACGTGCGCGCTCCCGTTTATAACCCGTGCTCGTTCAACAGTGGATTTTAACATGCATTTGGGATTCTATTGGTTGACGTTTCAATCCGGGTAAATCAGGTACGTGAACTTCCCACTTATCCCCCTGCATTTAATTGCTATGGCGCACCCGTGATATAGTGAGCGCAACACCTCCCACTTGACCGACTGATTATGCAATCCAAGGCGGTCACAGACTAAACATTTCACCACAACACACTTTTTTTTCAATATATAGTATATGTTTTTTTTTTTTTTTTTTTTTTTTTTTTCTCCTGAAGAATAAGATGCCATTGTCACTGTTCAGGAACCTCCTTTGACAGATGTGTGGTGTTCTGCCATCTTGGGCTGCGAGGACCAGGTCATGGAAAGCTTGCGCCCTTTCCTCAAGGGTTAGGATTGCATGGTTTGCCTCCCACTTTGATGAATCTGGTGCCTGGAATCTCCTCAACCAGGTTTCTGCAGCTCGTCGGATCCAGGCTATAGAACCACACAGCCTGGACAGGGAACTGAAGCGTTGAGGTTCCACAAGGCGTGCCAGTCCAATTGCCCAGGGCCTTGTTGTTGCACCCGGGGCAGCTGATGATGTCGGTCTTCTGTCAGCTCCCTCATGCTTGATTTCTGATTTGATGTCAGGCTTGTGGGGGCCAGTTCTGTCTTTTGACTGGGCCCTTGTGATCACAGCTGAGAAGGCTTTCCGCAGAAGTTTTCCGACATCTTCAGCAGCAGAGGGTGCAATCTCACTGGCCATCTTCATAGGCCAGCCAGTTTCAGGCAATTTCAGGAACTCAGGGCCTTTTTGCCACTCTGACTCCTCATTGAGTTTCTCAGGAGTTGCACCTCTGGTAAGGATATCAGCAATGTTCTGTTTGCCTTCAATCCACCTCCAATCTTCTACCTGGCCGGCTTTCTGAATCTCGCCGATTCGATTAGCAAAAAAGGTCTGGTAGCCGTAGCTGTCCTTTTGGATTGCTGCCAGGATTGTTTGGCTGTCTACAAAGTGAATCCATCTCTTGACTTGAATGTGGCAGTGTAACTCAAAGTACTTTTTAAGGCGGGTAGCAATGACTGCACCACATAGTTCTGCCTTGATCACATCTCCCTTTTGATCAAGAGGGGTAAGTTTTGCCTTGGATTCCACCAACTTCACAACAACTTTTTCTTGGGTTTCCCACCGCAGGTAGAGCACAGCTCCATAGGAGGATTCGCTCCCGTCTGAGAAGGTGATCCCTGTTGGTGGGTCTTTGGCTCCAGGCGGTGTGAGACTCCTTTCAAACTTGACCTGGCCAAGTCTTACGTATTCTTCAAAGAGCGTTATGGCGGCTTCTCGAAGTTTCGGTGAGAGAGGGATGTCCCATGTATCCTTAGATGGAATGTCCTTTCCAGCTTCCTGGAATGATTCTCGCACCAACATCTCTCCCTTCTGTTTGGCTGGTGAAGCGAGACCAATCGGGTCATACAATGAGGCAATCTGGCTGAGAAGAATGCGTCGGCTAAGGGGATTTGGTGTTCCTTCCCTGACATCCTCCAAGCTGAGGTTGAGTCCCGTCCTCATTTTCCCTCTTCTCTTGGAAAAGTTGATGGACGTCAGTAACCTTAGCTTATCCGTCTCAGGCTCATAACCGACCCCAAGTGCTTTGTTCTCCTCATCATGCCTTTGGTTGGGCAGTACCAGGATTCTTGGTACAGTTATTTCTGCACTAGAGTCAGAAGTTGCTTCAGCAGAGGCTCCACCCCTCCCACTTTGGTGTGACAGGACCCAAGGCAGTGTTGTGATGTCTGCCTTCCAGGGATAGGCTGCATCCCAGTGGGGAGAGTTACTGTGTTTGTCTGCCAGAATATATGTTAAACATTCTTTTATTTTTTCCAGGCCCCGTTCTTCCTTGAGGGTCATTTCTTTCCCTCCAGGAGGGCACCTGCCACACTTCCAACCGCCACATTGAGGACTGCAAGCCGCTCCGATGCTATCCCGTCTGAACCACTCGAAGATCTCTTTGTTGGTGATTGCGGTGTTCCGGACAAGCACATTCCCTTCCTCTTGAGGTATGATGGTCTCTCTATATGCCATCGAGGCTGATCTCATAGTCCTAGCCAGGTGAGTTTTAGTGTGGTACACAGGCAGGTCGACTGTTTCCATGAGATTGGGATGGGTTCCCCCGACCGTCTTTCCCAGTGGGCCATCCCAGAGGACGAGGTCTCCCACAATCCTGGTTGGCTGGGGAACAAGACGACCTTCCCGGTGACTAATAAGAAGGTCAATCTTTGTGGGACGGACCAGTTCGTCTCTGGCTACATTGGGGAAAAACTTCTGCAGTTGCTCGGCAGTGACTGGTTGGGTCACTTCCGCAATCTTTTCCAGGCCATAGCAGAGGATTCTATGTTCTGCCACTTTTCCCTTGGACGCCTTCACCTTCAGCCGCAGGGAATACCTTTTGGTCAGAACAGTTTTCCTCATTCCCCCAACTCCATGGACTATAAGTCTGATGTTCTCACCACATAACCCAAGGCGATCGGCTGCTTCATTGGTGATATAATTGGTGTCCGATGCGAGGTCGATTAAGGTACCAATAAGGCAACCTGAATTTGTTGTCACTTCCATCAGCATCATCACCACTGGATGTTCTTGCAGTCCATCTCCTGCCTTGGCCCGTACAGTTGAGGAAGTTTTGTTTGAGAAAGCATTCTTGTACTTCTCTCTCTGTTCTGGAGTAAGCTCTGCCAAAAACTCCTCTTGCCTGTCGGTTAGGCCAAGTTTCTTTCCTCCAGGTTTTACAGTGCTTTTCTCCTCAATGTTGCGGCCCTTCTTTGGAGTCAGTGGCTTAGGGCACAGAAGGTAATTATGGTCTGACACACCTCCTTTCTTACAGTCGGCTTTTGGGCAGAGGTATCTGGCTGTGCATCCTTTCCCATCTTTGTGGTGGGGCCATAGACACTTGTCGCATAACTCCAGCTTCTTCAAATGGGCTTTTTTATTTGAAAGATCTAGCTGTCTGAAGACTTTGCACGCAAATAACTTGCCAGCATGGGAGTCATCGTTACAGACAGTACATCTTGAATGGTCATCTTTCTGACCTGCTGTGGTCTTAGTGAAAGCCTTCCTCTCTTTTTTATCTAAGCAGTCTGTACTGCTTGGTTCCAACTGATCCAGCTCTTCAAGAATCTCCTCCTGCTTCTTCAAGAACTCCAGGAGGCAATCAAAGTGATCCAATCGCGAGAACCTGTTTGCTGGATTAGTTTTGTGCATAATCCAGTCCTTCTTGAGTGAGCTAGGAAGTTTGCTCTCAATGGATTGAGCTACAACACGGTTCTTTACAGCGTCCTCTTCACCAAGGATCTGGAGGTTGCACAGCGCTCTTTCCACAGCCTGGATCAACTCAATGGTTCTTCTGGGATTGTTACTCTTGACAGGGGGAAGAGACTGAACGTCATTTGTGATCATTAGGACAATTTTTGACTTATTCCCATATTTGCTGTCTAACAGCCTGAATAGGTCATCGGCGGATCCACAGCTAGATAGGACGAGATCCTTCTTGACATTTTCATGAAGACTATTTAATAAGTGAAACTTCTTAACACATTCCGCACCTTGTGGGTTACCCAACTCTTGCAAATCCCCCCATTCAGTCTTCCAACGGTAATAGTCTCTTATGTCACCATTGAAGGTGGGTAGCCGTGCTCTCTCAAGACTGATCTGAGGCTTGACAGCATTTCTCTGGACCATTGCTGGGCTGTCTTGCTGTAAAAGGGGCCGGGTGCTCATGTTTGGGGCCTTTGACTCCATTTTGGGCTTCAGCTTGAGATCGGGAGACATGTCAGGGAGGGAGAGGAGAGAATGATCTGTAAGCGGATCACCATTCACACTGCCATCATCTCCCGGGTTTCTTTCTCTACCCTTCACTTGGTCTGCACCATCCTCATCTAGCTTGTCCGACAGAGCCAGGACTCTCTTTTTAAGCGCCTTGTGGCGTGTCCTGAGATCTAATGTCTTTGCACCAGGAACCAACTCCTTCCACTCAAACAGCATTTCTCCGAGTTCAGCGACCTCTCTTTCAAGACCTCTGTTTCTCACTCTGCGGTCCTTGATTGACCTTTGAGGATTATCTTCCTCCTCCTCTGCCTGAGTGATGGCTGACTCAGCTGTTTTGGCCTGCTTAAAGAACGCCTCCTCTGCATAGCCGGTCCAAAAGGTTTCCTGGGTAGCTCTCTTTACTTCAAGGAACTTGTCCTCACACTCCGCTGTCTTCACATCAATTTGGTCAGCAGATGCTTCTCTCTCCTCATCTGTTGACTCCCTCAGGGCTTCGGCATACTCATGTCCCGCATCTGTGACCTTAGAAAAATCCGTCCGGAAACTTTTCCATTCTCTAAGAATTTCAGTCGGTTCCAAGAGTCCCTGTTTGGTGAGAATGTGAGCCCTTTTTGTGAATGAGGCCTGTGCTCTTGATCGCACACTTTTGAGTTTATCCAAGTTTGCCATTGTTACTCCTTTTATGTTGACTGGAGAGCTGTCACTGCCAATGTGTGGGCACACTCTTTTATTCCTAATCAACGGGCAGTTTGATTAATAGTAAACTTGGGATTAGTCAAAGAAGTGAGAGGCCAGCCGGTCATGGACTAATTGAGCCTCCTTAATGAGGAAGTCCGTAGCTGCTTCTTGCTGCACTCAATCCAGTGCAGTGGGCCTCGGTTTATAACTGTTCGGTTCTTTAAGATTTTCCCCACCGAACGGGGAGTTAGGAGAAGACACGTTGTTATAACTCTTTGTAGTTTTATTCAACTTTAGTTTCATATACAGTTGTCCACAAATAGCAGGTTATAAACCTGTGGAATAGAAAGGCTTAAGGTGTAAACAGCAGTACTCATAGCCATATACATGAATTATGATTAATTTTGAATAA
>NC_137917.1:29086278-29091278 GCF_963457725.1 Sprattus sprattus
CTGTCTCGTGCTTCCGACGGGTCAGAACTATATCAAAACAAGCTCGAAACAAAGCAAAGAGTTTTCTGTCTCTGTAACAGCCCCAACTTCCTCTTTTAGTCGGTGCTCAGTTCGAACACACACCGAGAACAAGCAGGCACCTGCCAGCCATCAGCAGTCTGCTCATCATTGCAGAAAACAAGTTTAAAACAGACCGGAGGACGGAGACGCTACCTGCGAGGAGACTCGTTAATTCCTCAGGAATCGCGCGCATGACGGCGGATAATATTCAGCCCTCGGGGTCGCTTTCTCAACGCGGAAATTCGAAGTGGTTCCTTCGTCGCGCTCCGAGAGAGAGAGAGAGAGAGAGAGCTAGAGAGATACGGAAGTTATAGTTCCAGTTCGCTGCCCTGCTGCGGTGACCATTATTCAAATCAAACTCACGCGTGCAGCTCAACCATGAAGCACGCCTCCTCCCCGTTGCTGCCTGGCTCGCGCGTTCACCGTTCAGAACTTCAGGCACCACCGTGCTCACCTGTCATTGGTCGGGGCGGCGGGAGGAAAAGTCTCCTTTGAGCTGACAGAGATGGCAGGGGATGTCTGTGTCCCTCTGAGGACGACATGTGTTTCAGGATAGACCGGAGAAGTCTCTACCGATGAGGAGATAGTCCGCATCCACCTGCTTCCTCATCATAGTACTGCGGTCTGGTCCGTTCCGGTCCGGTGAAAGTGATCGGTTAATTTGGCCTTTCCCTCCCCCCGTTGTTTTCGCTGGATGGGATTGGAATTTCTATGGAGGAAGTCTGCTAGATCCTCCTTGCTTTCAAACTGCTTCCTCATCCACATTTGTGTGGATATATTTCTAGAAAGAGTGTTCTAAGTGTGATAGTAGAGTGTTCTAAGTGTGATAGTAGAGTGTTCTAAGTGTGATAGTAGAGTGTTCTAAGTGTGATAGTAGAGTGTTCTAAGTGTGATAGTAGAGTGTTCTAAGTGTGATAGTAGAGTGTTCTAAGTGTGTTCTAAGTGTGATAGTAGAGTGTTCTAAGTGTGATAGTAGAGTGTTCTAAGTGTGATTGTAGAGTGTTCTAAGTGTGATGGGGAGAGTGTTCTAAGTGTGATGGGGAGTGTGTTCTAAGTGTGATAGTAGAGTGTTCTAAGTGTGATGGTGAGAGTGTTCTAAGTGTGATGGAGAGAGTGTTCTTAGTGTGATGGAGAGAGTGTTCTAGGTGTGATAGTAGAGTGTTCTTAGTGTGATGGGGAGTGTGTTCTAAGTGTGATAGTAGAGTGTTCTAAGTGTGATGGTGAGTGTGTTCTAAAGGTGATAGTAGAGTGTTCTAAGTGTGATGGGGAGTGTGTTCTAAGTGTGATAGTAGAGTGTTCTAAGTGTGATAGTAGAGTGTTCTAAGTGTGATAGTAGAGTGTTCTAAGTGTGATGGAGAGAGTGTTCTAAGTGTGATTGTAGAGTATTCTAAGTGTGTTCTAAGTGTGATAGTAGAGTGTTCTAAGTGTGATAGTAGAGTGTTCTAAGTGTGATGGGGAGAGTGTTCTAGGTGTGATAGTAGAGTGTTCTTAGTGTGATGGGGAGTGTGTTCTAAAGGTGATAGTAGAGTGTGCTAAGTGTGATGGGGAGTGTGTTCTAAGTGTGATAGTAGAGTGTTCTAAGTGTGATAGTAGAGTGTTCTAAGTGTGATGGAGAGAGTGTTCTAAGTGTGATTGTTACGACCACATGTGTTGTGTTCTTTGTTTGTCACTTTCCCTCCGTTTTCTGTAGCTCCGCCCATGTTGTGTTCCCCTGATTGCCAGATGAGATGCACCTGACCAGATGAGATGCACCTGGCCAGGTGGTCAAGCAGCACTTAAAGACTCCAGTTTCCTGCTACAGAGGAGAGGCTTTTTGCATGGGGACTGCTGGTCTTGCTGCCTCTCAACCTGGGATTTTTGTCATGTAGTGTTGTGTAATTGTTGTAAATAAATCCCATGGATTTGGTACTTTTAAAAGGTGTTTTAGTTGTTACTTGGGTCAGTGGTGGATTGTTTGTTCGCCCCATAGAGCCACTAAAGTTGGGGCGTAACAAAGATGGGGGCTCGTCCGGGATTGAACATCCATGAGGTAGATTTGTAAGGTTTTTTGTGTGTAGCTAATGGCCTTTGTGTTGAGTAGTGGTCATCCTTTTGTTAGATCATCTGTTGTTTGCTTAGTGCTTGTGACTGGTAGTTGCCTGAGTGACCTGGAGGTTTGGAGAGCATCCTAATTAGATAGCCGTCGGGCAGGACGATAGAGTCTTGCCACTTTGTTATTTTGCCTTTTTTGTTTTGGTGGTATACCTGGACGTGGGTACGTTTCTGAGTGTGGCAGTAGGCTTTGTATTGGGTCTGCTGCCTGCTTACAGAGCTCAACGTTTAAAGGAGCCTCCCGGGGCGCCACTGAAGACTAGCTAGGAACATTAGCCATCTTTGTAGACAGGTTGGGGTGTTTTCTCTGAAGGAATTCCAGTCATTTGCACTTTCACAGCAACGGGTCTGTCTGAGTGGTTTTCTATTTTTATGTGGTAGTTTTGTTTTGCGCGGCTGTAAATTTGGAATTGTATGGGGAGTAATGACTTGTGGTGCGTGACCTTTGAGAGGTGGATACTGCACTCCATATTGGTTGGGTCACTGTTTCGGTTGCAGCTTAGGTGTAAGCTGGCAACATTTTGTGTGTAGTGAGTACTACTGTTTCGGTTGCAGCTTAGGTGTAAGCTGGCAACATTTTGTGTGTAGTGAGTACTACTGTTTCGGTTGCAGCTTAGGTGTAAGCTGGCAACATTTTGTGTGTAGTGAGTACTACTGTTTCGGTTGCAGCTTAGGTGTAAGCTGGCAACATTTTGTGTGTAGTGAGTACTACTGTTTCGGTTGCAGCTTAGGTGTAAGCTGGCAACATTTTGTGTGTAGTGAGTACTACTGTGTGACCCATTTGTGAGTTGTGGTTGTTGCAGTCCACGTTTGGTTGGGCCACTTGTGTGTTGATTCTTTTACATGTTTGAATTGCAGCTAATCAGTTGTGCTGTGCCCTTTTTGTTTGTGGGAGGTGGTCGCTCCAGAGATCAGTGGATCTTGGCTTGGAAGGCCACACCCACTACATAAGGTCATTTTGTGTGTTGCTGTGTTTTTTTGTTGCATCCATCACTAACTTGTGTATGTGGTAGAAGACCATGTGGTGCCCATTTTGTGTAGTGGTGGTGGCAGTTCACTTAACTTGGGCCACTGTTTGGTTGCAGCTTAGGTGTAAGCTGGCAACATTGTGTTTGTAGTGATGACTACTGTTTTGGTTGCAGCTTAGGTGTAAGCTGGCAACATTTTGGTTTGTAGTGATGACTACTGTGTGACCCTTGTGGATTGGTGGCTGTTGCACTCCACTTTGTGTTGGGCACCTGTGGTGCTGTGCGGTTGTAGGAAGATGCAGTAACTTTGTTTGGATTTTGTCTGTTCACCTCATGGTGGTGGCCATTTTGTGTCTTTTGGGAGTGTTACCCACTTTTTATGGCTACCTGTTTGTTCAGCTGCTATCCTTCCATTAAGTAGCAGTAGTTTTGTTGACCTTTTTGAAAGAACTTAGACCTTGTTAGACTTCGTTTGTCATGATGGCAAGCTTTTTGATTCCCCTCTGACCTTAAGTTAAAACCTTTTTGTAAGAAGCAGTCCCTGTCTTTAGCTTTAGAGTACAATGATTAAACATTAGTCACAATGAACTTGTAAGTGTTATTGTATGTGACTCACTGTATATTCATTGTTTTAAGTGTGGGGGTGTTACGACCACATGTGTTGTGTTCTTTGTTTGTCACTTTCCCTCCGTTTTCTGTAGCTCCGCCCATGTTGTGTTCCCCTGATTGCCAGATGAGATGCACCTGACCAGATGAGATGCACCTGGCCAGGTGGTCAAGCAGCACTTAAAGACTCCAGTTTCCTGCTACAGAGGAGAGGCTTTTTGCATGGGGACTGCTGGTCTTGCTGCCTCTCAACCTGGGATTTTTGTCATGTAGTGTTGTGTAATTGTTGTAAATAAATCCCATGGATTTGGTACTTTTAAAAGGTGTTTTAGTTGTTACTTGGGTCAGTGGTGGATTGTTTGTTCGCCCCATAGAGCCACTAAAGTTGGGGCGTAACAGTGATTGTAGAGTATTCTAAGTGTGTTCTAAGTGTGATAGTAGAGTGTTCTAAGTGTGATAGTAGAGTGTTCTAAGTGTGATGGAGAGAGTGTTCTAAGTGTGATAGTAGAGTATTCTAAGAGTGTTCTAAGTGTGATGATAGAGTGTTCTAAGTGTGATAGTAGAGTGTTCTAGGTGTGATGATAGAGTGTTCTAAGTGTGATGGAGAGAGTGTTCTAAGTGTGATTGTAGAGTGTTCTAAGTGTGATGGAGAGAGTGTTCTAAGTGTGATAGTAGAGTGTTCTAAGTGTGATGGGGAGAGTGTTCTAAGTGTGATAGTAGAGTGTTCTAAGTGTGATGGGGAGAGTGTTCTAAGTGTGATTGTAGAGTGTTCTAAGTGTGATGGAGAGAGTGTTCTAAGTGTGATAGTAGAGTGTTCTAAGTGTGATGGAGAGAGTGTTCTAAGTGTGAGCACTGCCACCACCAGCTGATGTGAAGACTGTGAGTGTGTGTGTGTGTGTGCTATAAGTGACATTAGTTGGTGCAGGTTCAGAGTGCAATTACTTAGACTGCCATCACTCCTGGGAAATGAGTCAGAGTTCCTGCTGAA
This sequence comes from Sprattus sprattus, assembly GCF_963457725.1. Classification (NCBI taxonomy): domain Eukaryota; kingdom Metazoa; phylum Chordata; class Actinopteri; order Clupeiformes; family Clupeidae; genus Sprattus; species Sprattus sprattus. The sequence continues at coordinate 29,090,992 of NC_137917.1, forward strand.
GCAGGCCTGATGAAAGCTTCTTCAGTGTGTGTGTGTGTGTGTGTGTGTGTGTGTGTGTGTGTGTGTGTGTGTGTGTGTGTGTCTGTGTGTGTGCCATGGTGAAGGAATGAGGGGCGATGAGAGGAGTTATGCCCTTCCAATGCCCTGCCGACATCGTTATGTTGCAGGAAAGGACAGATACCTACGGATAACTACTACCTGCCCCACTCCCCACTGATCCAGAGTCATGTGTGTGTGTGTGTGTGTGTGTGTGTGTGTGTGTGTGTGTGTGTGTGTGTGTGTGTGTG
>NC_137917.1:29101278-29106278 GCF_963457725.1 Sprattus sprattus
CTCTCCCTCCATACAACACTCTAGAACTATCACAACACTCATTGCTTTAATATCTATTTACTATCACAACACTCTTTTATTGACCTCTCTAACTCTCTTGTATTTAATCCAGTAGGCTACAGCTCTTACTGTGAGGAATGAATTGTAAGTAAAGCAGGTTAGAAGTTAATGATGACGTCACTTGTTGTGTTTATCACACTTGGCCAGCTTCATGTGCGTGCCGGACCCCTCTCCGCTCGCGAACCTGTTTCACGCGCTATAGCTGGGTTTGCCGGTTGCAGCCAGTTGTAAGGAATGCGTGCTATGGCCTATTCTGTTTTATACCTGTTACTCGTGTTCCTCTTGAAAACAGTCAAACAATCAAAATCTTTCACAACGCTTAGACAAATGTCGTTTGTGAGTTTCATCTGATGACGTTAGACACGAGCTGAGAAATTAAGCACTTCATAACTGTCCCCGTGTTCCAACTGTCCCCGGTCTCCCTGATAGGCCATCTCGACTCATTGCGGTTACCATTATCATTTCATTTTTGACAAGGAGTCATAGTTTATTTGAAAAGGAAATTTTCTCAAGGGGAAAGTCATATACTGTTGAAGAATATACTAGCATTGGGCAGCTTAGACTATACTTAGACGTTTATTGCGCGTGTGCGTTTTGGCACTAAACTGACGCCATAGGATCACCAGGCGGCTGCTGTTGACAGTCCGGTCACGTCAGCCTGTTCATTAAGAGTTTCCGTTAGTGTTGGAGCTCGCTGGTGACTTTTAGCAGTTCGGGAGGGTGACGTAGCTTCCAGGTCGCCGAATGGAGGGTCGGCTGCGCGCGCAAGGGGGCTCACTGCTGTGGCATGGGCAGATCAGTGGAATAAAGGCACGGGACAGCACAGCTTGACCGCGAGGGAGACCTCCCCCCTTCATTGAAGAATACGTGAAACACCGAATTCAGGCAAACCATTTCAGACACGGCTTTGGATGTGTAACTGGGACACGTATCATCTTAGTTTTTTTAAACAATATTCCATAACATAATTGAATGTCACTGTAAACAATAATTTTCGCAACATCCTAGCCTATGACCGACCAACAGGTGCCCTTCGGATTGATTAATCTTCTGCAGTTAGTAGATAAATAGATAGATAGATAGATAGATAGATAGATAGATAGATAGATAGATAGATAGATAGATAAATAGATAGATAGATAGATAGATAGATAGAACGATAGACATGTATATATATATATATATATATATATATATATATATATAGATAGATAGATAGATAGATAGATAGATAGATAGATAAATAGATAGATAGATAGATAGATAGATAGATAGATAGATAGATAGGTAGATCGATAGATAGATAGATAGATAGATAGCTAAATAGATAGATAGATAGATAGATAGATAGATAGATAAATAGATAGATAGATAGATAGATAGATAGATAGATAGATAGATAGATAGATAGATAGATAGATAGATAGATAGATAGATAGGTAGATCGATAGATAGATAGATAGATACATAGATAGATACATAGATAGATAGATAGATAGATAGATAGATAGATACATAGATTGATAGATAGATAGATACATAGATAGATAGATACATAGATAGATAGATAGATAGATAGATAGATAGATAGATAGATAGATAGATAAATAGATAGATAGATAGATAGATAGATAGATAGATAGATAGATAAATAGATAGATAGATAGATAGATAGATAGGTAGATCGATAGATAGATAGATACATAGATACATAGATAGATAGATAGATAGATAAATATATAAATAAATAGATAGATAGATAGATAGATAGATACATAGATTGATAGATAGATAGATACATAGATAGATAGATAGATAGATAGATAGATAGATAGATAGATACATAGATAGATAGATAGATAGATAGATAGATAGATAGATAGATAGATAGATAAATAGATAGATAGATAGATAGATAGATAAATCGATAGATAGATAGATAGATAGATAGATAGATAGAGATAGATAGATATATAGATAGATATATTTAGATAGATGGATACTTTATTAATCCCGAGGGAGATTATGATAAATGTAGTATGCTACTCCTGGCGTTAGTATGCTGCTACTACTGGGCCTGAGAGAAGGCCTCTCCGTTTAGAGAGAGAAGTTCGTGTCGGACCATAGGGGAAGAGGGGGTGCGGATGACGTAATGCTCTCTCATCCGTCGGATTGTCATTTATGTTGTTAATCACGTCAGTTGTATTTAATTAGAGCGAGACAGAGCCGTGTTAAAAAAGTGAATTGGGCCAATCCGTGGAGACTTTAGAAATGGCGATTGTGATTAGTGGACTAAGTGAGGGCTGGCACCCTTTACATTATTATTGATAAACTCTCTCTCTCACACACACACACACACACACACCACACCCCCATCCTCGTCCCACACACCCACCCCGCGCAGTGTGTTCAAAAAGCAATTATTAATATGAAGACATCAGACCCGGAGGTGCAGGCCAGCCTACGGACCCGGTCCCGGAGCAGTATAGGCCCGAGCCCGTAAGACCCCGCCGAAGGAAGACTATCGTCACACGGCAATCGCTCGTGCTCTTAGAGTGTAGCCGAAAACAGGGGTGCGTGAAAACACACACACACACACACACACACACACACACACACACAAACATTACACACATTTCTTATTTAGGTTATGAGGTGTGACCAGACGTAGTCTCGACAGCAGCACAAACTCTGAAAAGTAATAACATATGGTGATGGCCGACCGCTATACCGCCCGCCGCATCATCCAATAGCACTCCTAGTAAAGTTTCAACATAATGTCCTCCATCAACCTGATTCAGAAGTTAAACTACATGGGATTATTGTATCACTGTCCCATATATAGTCAGATAATATACTAAATTAAAAAATAAAAGCATGTAAAAATCAAACAAAATGAAATAAATATTGTATGGCAGAATAAGGCTGAATTACGCGCCACACACACTGGGCACGCAGGCTCGTGTCGGAGGTTTAATAGGCCATAAAATGTAATTGCTTAACTCCAAAACGGCACGAGCTTCCAGGGCGAGCTCCCGGGGCTGGCCGGTACACGAACCGCCGTGTTTTTATTTGTGAAGTCGACGCGAGGGAAATCAATCTCTTTAATGAGCGAGTCATTCATAAAACGGAACCTGATTTATGCATTCCTCTACATCGCAGGCCAGCCTCCAACGCGCCGGGAAAATAGTCTCTTCAATTACAAATAAACTTAAAATAAAATTATTCAGTTGCAATTTTATAATCGCCATAAAGATATGTGACAACATATATTGGTAATTTAGACACGCCGAGACATGTTCCTGTTTTAAGGCGTGTATGATATTCTATTTCTAAAAGTTGGAGTTTTATATTGGTAATTGGTTCTATTTTGAACATTGTTTTTAAGCCCAGAGCCTGTCGGCTTTAACGACTCCATAAACGCTGGTTACTGCCGCAGTGAAACACACACACACACACACACAGTCCCCTCTTCCCTCTCCTCCCACGGCCGCAGCACTATGCACAACCGTTAGCCTAATTATAATCGAATTCATTATAACCTAATTAAAGCCACTTGTTGCACGGAATCTTCAGATTTAATTTTGATAAATTACGATATTTGTCCTTCTCCAGAGACCAACATGTTTGTGCTTACTCTGCCATCTGCGAATGTTTTGATTGTCCCCAAGTAAATAAACTGTGTTTACATAAATGTGTGCCTCACGTAGAAAATATCAAATAAATGCACAACACTGAGATTCTCTACAGTTACAAGTACAAATTTATTCTAAGAAAATATGAAGTTACCTGAAAGGGATACAAAAATAAAATGAGAAAATATTTATTTATTTCCTGCATTTGCCGCACTTGTAAACACATAGATTCTTAATTCAGTTATTAGCAAACTTACCTCTTTAGAGTTAATGGACTAATTAATTAAATCATGAGAATAAAAGAGGGAATATCGCAGAGAGAGAGTGAGACGCAGATTTTCGGGAGAGTTCTAGAACTTAACTTCGCTACTTTGTGTCCGGTGCGGTCAGTAGCTCAAGTGATGCAGGTCGATGGTGGTGAGCGTCTCCGAGAAAAAATCAAATCCCTCGGACGAGATGCCCACGGGGCTACCGACCGAATCTGACAGGCCTGGGGATACGGAATCCGACAGGTGGAGGCAGGACTCGGAGGAGGAGAAGACGTGAAAGTCCTGCAGAGAAATGTCCAGGGCCGGCGAATGAGCGCCATTGTCCCGGCCAGATGCGCAATCCGCCGCCATTGTTGCGGCTGAGGCCGGGACAGGGGGTGAGGGGCAGGGGAAATGTTTCGGATTTTTCTCATTGCTGCCGAGCGCAGGAACAGTAGCGCTCGGGCTGTCCCCATTGTGCCCGTGTTGGGACTGATGTGACGTGATGGTATTTCGCTGGAACTGGTATGTCTCTCTTTCCAATAGAGCCCCAGTCACATTGTTCCCCGGCTGCTGCTCGTAGAACGACTTTCCATGGTCGTCGTCGCCCTGGTCGCCACTGTCGTCCTGACGACTCTTTGTAAACGTGCCCCCCGTGCCGCCCTCGCCGTGATGGTTCTCCTTGCAGTGGGTCTGTCTCTTGTGCTTCATCCGCCGGTTCTGGAACCACACCTTCACCTGCCGCTCCGTCAGGTCCAGCAGCGCCGCGATCTCCACGCGCCGCGGTCGGCAGAGGTACTTGTTGAAGTGGAACTCCTTCTCGAGCTCCAGAAGCTGCGTGTTCGTGTACGCGGTCCTCAGCCGCCGGGTCGTCCCGCCACCACCGCCGCTACCGTCAGAGAGCTCGGGCGAGCCTGGAAAATAGTTCAACACATAATCACACACACACACACACCGCATTATTGATAACACTGCTAATTACATTATTGATAACTAATTCTAATTACTCCTAATTACAAATCCAGTGATTTTAACTGCCCTCCGCCAACGCCACGGA
>NC_137917.1:29113778-29116278 GCF_963457725.1 Sprattus sprattus
AGTGTTCTGGGCTTCATGTCGATCTGTTCTGGGCTTCCTGCTTCCTGTTGGTCTGTTCTGGGCTTCATGTCGGTCTGTTCTGGGCTTCCTGCTTCCTGTTGGTCTGTTCTGGGCTTCATGTCGGTCTGTTCTGGGCTTCCTGCTTCCTGTTGGTCTGTTCTGGGCTTCCTGTCGGTCTGTTCTGGACTTCCTGCTTTCTGTCAGTCTGTTCTGGACTTCCTGCTTCCTGTCGGCCTGTTCTGGGCTTCCTGCTTCCTGTCGGCCTGTTCTGGGCTTCCTGCTTCCTCTCGGTCTGTTCTGGGCTTCCTGCTTCCTGTCTGTCTGTTCTGGGCTTCCTGCTTCCTGTCTGTCTGTTCTGGACTTCCTGCTTCCTGTCGGCCTGTTCTGGGCTCCCTGCTTCCTGTCGGTCTGTTCTGGGCTTCCTGCTTCCTGTCGGCCTGTTCTGGGCTTCCTGCTTCCTGTCGGTCTGTTCTGGGCTTCCTGCTTCCTGTCGGTCTGTTCTGGGCTTCCTGCTTCCTGTCGGTCTGTTCTGGGCTTCCTGCTTCCTGTCGGTTTGTTCTGGACTTCCTGCTTCCTGTCGGTCTGTTCTGGGCTTCCTGCTTCCTGTCGGTCTGTTCTGGGCTTCCTGCTTCCTGTCTGTCTGTTCTGGGCTTCCTGCCGCACCGACCCAGATCAGCTCTCCAGAAAACAGAACCAGGACTGGACCGACCAGCACTGCTGTGGTGAAACCCAACCCAGGGTACCTATCTAGGGTCAGTCACTGGCATTGAGCGTATCATGACGAGACGCAGGCCTGAACAGAGGATAGTGTGTGTGTGTGTGTGAGTGTGTGTGTGTGTGTGTGTGTGTGTGTGTGTGTGAGTGTGTGTGTGTGTGTGTGTGTGTGTGTGTGTGTGTGTGTGAGTGTGTGTGTGTGAGTGAGTGTGTGAGTGAGTGTGTGTGTGTGAGTGTGTGTGTGTGTGTGAGTGAGTGTGGGGGTGGGGGGGGGGGGTTGGGGGGCCCCCACTCTGGGCCCGGATGGCACGGTCACGCAAGCAACCACACTCACACACACGCAAGCAAGCAACCCTGTCCACTCTCTCACACACACACATACACACACACACACACACACACACGCAAGCAACCCTATCTACTCTCTCACACACACACACACATACACACACACACACACACACACACAAGCAATCCTATCCACCTTCACACACACACACACACACACACACACACACACACACACACACGCAAGCAACCCTGTCCACTCTCACACACACAAACACACTCACACACACACACACACACTCACACACACACACACACTCACTCACACACACACATGCAAGCAACCCTGCCTGAGCCTGTCCTGTAGAATGATGGATTAGGGTGAAAGGTCAACATGCAGCTTTGGGTTCACCAGCTCCCGGAAGTTTCTAGAACATGAGGAGCTCCGGGCCTCGGCTAGAGGAATTCCTCTGGAGTGCAGAGAGAGAGAGAGAGGAGAGGAGAGAGGGAGAGAGAGAGGAGAGAGAGAGAGAGAGAGAGTAAGAGAGAGAGAGAGAGAGAGAGAGAGAGAGAGAGAGGGCCTATGTTTGTGTGTGTCTGCTTCTGCTTGTGCATATGTGTGCATATGTGTGTGTGTGTCTGTGTGCCTATGTGTGAGTATGTGTGTGTGTCTGTGCCTATATGTGTGTGTGTGTGTGTGTGTGTGTGTGGGTGTGTGGGTGTGTGGGTGTGTGTGCGTGAGTGTGTGTGTGCCTATGTGTGAGTGTGTGTGTGTGTATGTCTGTTTGCCTACATGTGTTTGTTTCTAAAAGACTGTGGCTATAGATGCTTAAATGTGTGTGTCAACATGTGTGTCTTAATGTGCATTTGTACGAGTGTGTGTGTGTGTGTGTGTGTGGGTATGTATGTGGGTGTGTGTGTGTGAGTGTGTGTGTGCCTATGTGTGAGTGTGTGTGTGTATGTCTGTTTCCCCCCCCCCCCGAAACACGTTACCTCCTTACAGACTTGCCCCCACTACACCTCAACACACAAAAAGACAAATCACAGCTCCATACACACACACACACACACACACACACACACACACACACACACACACACACACACACACACACACACACCAGTACCGGTTCCCGGTGGAGCGAAAGGCAGAGGCGTTCAAAAGTGTGGTTATATTTCACGCCAAAAGATGACCACAGGGCCACTTGCAATGCTTGCAAAACATCTCTTTCGTCAAAGGGGGGAAAAACTTCACCGCCGAAACATTTGTCCACACTGCATGCAATAACTTTGCAGGAATGTCGCGTTTTAAAGCGCTTCGGAGAGTCGCTAACGGTAATGAACCTCAACCAAACAACAGCAGCTTGGCTAACGTTAGCGCTTCATCTGTTAATATCGACGTAACCTCTAACAGTCTATTGTGTTAATAGTGTGTATGTGTGTGTGTGTTAATTGTGTCCTTTGTTTCAATGTGTAAACCAGCTTTAACTATTTGTTT
>NC_137917.1:29121278-29123778 GCF_963457725.1 Sprattus sprattus
TAACATCTAGCTCCCTATGCTAACATCTAGCTCCCTGTGTAAATTTGAGGAGCTCATGCTTACATCTAGCTGCCTGTGTAAATTTGAGGAGCTCATGCTTACATCTAGCTGCCTGTGTAAATATGAGGAGCTCATGCTTACATCTAGCTGCCTGTGTAAATATGAAGAGCTCATGCTAACATCATGCTAACATCGAGCTATGTAGATATGAAAACACAACAATTCATAAATTAGTATTTTATATACTAATAAAAACATAATTAGGAATATCATATTCCATTTCTACTAATAGATGCTAATACAAACTACTCACTGTACCTTTAACATGTCGTTTAAAAGCGTATCAGCTCCTGAAATGTTTTATATATTTAAAAAAATGTCATTGTGATAATTCACTACCATTTCAAGTCTGTTGATGCCTGATGCTGATGCCTGTTCATTTTGTTCCAAACAACGATAACACATTTGCTTTAACATACGAAAAGAGTTGAGAACAGGAAGAATGGAAACATTTAAGCGCCAGGTGAGATGTCACGTTCTGGTCCGCCACATATCTCAGAACTGCAATAGACAGAACACCGCTGGAGGATAGAACACTGAATAGAACACTGCTGAAGGATAGAACACTGCTGAAGGAAAGAACACTGCTGAAGGATAGAACACTGAATAGAACACCCCTGGAGGATAGAACACTGAATAGAACACTGATGAAGGATAGAACACTGCTGAAGGATAGAACACTGATGAAGGATAGAACACTGCTGAAGGATAGAACACTGCTGAAGGAAAGAACACTGCTGAAGGATAGAACACTGAATAGAACACTGCTGAAGGATAGAACACTGCTGAAGGAAAGAACACTGCTGAAGGATAGAACACTGAATAGAACACCCCTGGAGGATAGAACACTGAATAGAACACTGCTGAAGGATAGAACACTGCTGAAGGATAGAACACTGCTGAAGGATAGAACACTGAATAGAACACTGCTGAAGGATAGAACACTGAATAGAACACTGCTGAAGGATATAACACTGCTGAAGGATAGAACACTGCTGAAGGATAGAACACTGATAAAGGATAGAACACTGAATAGAACACTGCTGAAGGATAGAACACTGCTGAAGGACATAACACTGCTGAAGGATAGAACACTGCTGAAGGATAGAACACTGATAAAGGATAGAACACTGCTGAAGGATAGAACACTGATGAAGGATAGAACACCGCTGAAGGATAGAACACTGAATAGAACACTGATGAAGGATAGAACACTGCTGAAGGATAGAACACTGCTGAAGGATAGAACACTGATGAAGGATAGAACAACGCTGAAGGATAGAACACTGCTGAAGGATAGAACACTGATGAAGAATAGAACACTGAATAGAACACTGAATAGAACACTGCTGAAGGATAGAACACTGCTGGGGGATAGAACACCACTGAAGGATAGAACACTGAATAGAACACTGCTGAAGGATAGAACACTGAATAGAACACTGCTGAAGGATAGAACACTACTGGAGGATAGAACACTGCTGAAGGATAGAACACTGAATAGAACACTGAATAGAACACTGCTGAAGGATAGAACACTGGATAGAACACTGAATAGAACACTGCTGAAGGATAGAACACTGAATAGAACACTGAATAGAACACTGAATAGAACACTGAATAGAACACTGATGAAGGATAGAACACTGATGAAGGATAGAACACTGCTGAAGGATAGAACACTGAATAGAACACTGCTGAAGGATAGAACACTGATAAAGGATAGAACACTGCTGAAGGATAGAACACCGCTGAAGGATAGAACACTGATGAAGGATAGAACACTGAATAGAACACCCCTGGAGGATAGAACACTGCTGAAGGATAGAACACTGATGAAGGATAGAACAACGCTGAAGGATAGAACACTGCTGAAGGATAGAACACTGAATAGAACACTGAATAGAACACCCCTGGAGGATAGAACACTGCTGAAGGATAGAACACTGCTGAAGGATAGAACTCTGCTGAAGGATAGAACACTGAATAGAACACTGCTGAAGGATAGAACACTGATGAAGGATAGAACACTGATGACGGATAGAACACTGAATAGAACACTGATGAAGGATAGAACACTGATGAAGGATAGTACACTGCTGAAGGATAGAACACTGCTGAAGGATAGAACACTGATGAAGAATAGAACACTGAATAGAACACTGAATAGAACACTGCTGAAGGATAGAACACTGCTGGAGGATAGAACACCACTGAAGGATAGAACACTGAATAGAACACTGCTGAAGGATAGAACACTGAATAGAACACTGCTGGAGGATAGAACACCACTGAAGGATAGAACACTGAATAGAACACTGAATAGAACACTGCTGAAGGATAGAACACTGAATAGAACACTGCTGAAGGATAGAACACTGAATAGAACACTGCTGAAGGATAGAACACTGAATAGAACACTGATGAAGGATAGAACACT
>NC_137917.1:29128778-29131278 GCF_963457725.1 Sprattus sprattus
TATTTCCGAATGAAAATATTCTTGTTTGTGTTTGTGTTTATAAATAATTGTATTTTAAGACAACCTGGGGATCATACATCAGTTATTTATCTGGAATGTTCTTAAACTGCACGTTTAAAATCGAATATGCAGTAGATAGACTGGTGAAGACTACTGGGTCTGAGGCTTTGAGTTAAGCTGCGTAGTATTTATATCATAAACATTACACACGTCCAGTGAAGACTACTGGGTCTAAGGCTATGAGTTAGGCTGCCTAGTATTGATATCATAAACATTACACACGTCCAGTGAAGACTACTGGGTCTAAGGCTATGGGTTAGGCTGCCTAGTATTGATATCATAAACATAACACACGTCCAGTGAAGACTACTCTAAGGCTTTGAGTTAGGCTGCTAAGTATTTATATAATTCACATTACACTCGTCCAGTGAAGACTACTGGGTCTGAGGCTTTCAGTTAGGCTGCCTAGTATTTATATAATTCATATTACACTCGTCCAGTGAGGACTACTGGGTCTAAGGCTATGAGTTAGGCTTCTTAGTATTTATATCCTAAACATTACACTCGTCCAGTGAAGACAACTGTGTTAGGCTGCCTAGTTAGGCTGCTTAGTATTTATATCATAAACATTACACTCGTCCAGTGAAGCCTTGCGCAGCATGACACCGCTGCTTTGGGCTCTGAATGGCATAAACAATCCCTCTGCACTCCTCCTGGCCTTCTCTCTCTCTCTCTCTCTCTCTCTCTCTCTCTCTCTCTCTCTCTCTCTCTCTCCATTTCATTAGGACAGATTACAGAATACATCTCCGGCCTATAGCTGGAACCATGCATGGCTGTAGGCTGATACTGGTGGTGTATGTAAATGTATATAATGTAAATGTATATAATATAAATGTTTATAATATAAATGTATATAATATGTTCATCTCAGTGCGTCATCGCTTTAGAATCCCTCAGATGCGGATGCGTGCTCGTGCATGACTCACGTGGGTCGATGTTTGCGTTCTTTTTGTTTGCCCTCGGACTTTTCTCCTCGGTGCCGCCGCGAGGGAACCCGGTGCTCCCGGTGCTGCTCCCGGTGCTGCGAGGGAACCCGGCCTCGCCTCGCGGCGTCTCCTTCTCCGCCGGCACACAGCTGTCCTCGTCGATGTCGGCGACCAGCGTCGGGGCCACCAGAGTGGTGCAGCCGTTGCCGCCCGACAGAGGTTCCGGTTTAATCTCGTGATGCACATTCGTGGCTAATCCGGTGTATGTCAGCGGCGCGGACACCGGCTCCAGACTCCAGGCGCGCAGAGGAGCCATCCCGTCGTTCTCCCCCGGTGGGCATGGCTGGTGCGCATACGGGTGATACGCGCTCGAGGAGGCACGGATTGCCGCATCATGCACGGGACTCCACGGTGCCCCGAAAAGAGCGGATTTGGTCTGAAAGGGGCACGGGTCCTGGTCGCCGTACTCGGGAAGCGCGAGCTCTCTCGTCTGGTGCAGCGCAGCTCCCGAGGAGTATCTGGACGCCAAATGGTCATCAGTCTCGTGCGTAATGTGCGTGTCCGCGTAGTAACTCAGTGCCCCTAACGTCGACATTACAAAACATCTAAAAAATCCACCGCGAGCGCGAGCGGACGTAACACACCCACCGTAAAACGCACACAAAGACGGAATCCGCAGAAATCAAGTAACTCCTCGACTTCACGGTGAACTACGGACCTCTAATAAGTTGAACCAGATACGGCGTGGGATTGGACCGCGCCGTCACGTGACCGCGAGGCAGAACAATGCGCAGCAGTGGAGGTTCGGTGCACCATTGCAAATGGCCACCATTTTACAAGTCATCCTTTAATAGCAAAGCCATATGCTTTTATGACGGAGGATGTCGTTTTATACATACTGTTAGGTTTATGTAATCAGACGTCAACGTCATTTTGATTGCTGGATCTTAAACGCGGCGCGTGGCGGCTGAGGTGTTGTTAAAAGCGCGCGGACATGTAATAAGTATCCTATACATTGTTATTAGGCCTCCTCGCGTGAGGGAGTGATTGGCGGGCGCTTTGAAATAGCAACCCACAAATTCATAATATTCTTAAATAACATGATGTTTAACATAATGTCTGCTTTCCCCTTCAGTTCGCGTTTATAAAGAGAAAACGAATAGACAAACAGCTATAGGAAGAGGGTAGGCTTGTGTTCATGCCACTGTGTAATATAAATGGCTATGAATTTAAGCGGACTATTGAAGGAATATTAACAGCCCTGTGTAAATGTGATACGCCTGCGCCCTGCACATTATACCAGAGAGTCGTTACATTTTAGGTTGAGTTACAATGCAGGAAGGGGACTCGTATTTCCAATTAATCAGAAATTAGAGCGGGTTAAAAACATCTAAATTCTCTATACATTTCCGAACTAAAATCTGGCAGCTGTAATACGCCTGACTTAACAAGATTGTGAACATCTTTAATTGAGAAAGGGTTGAATGCTCACTCCAGCAATGTTATATAAAAGT
>NC_137917.1:29136278-29163778 GCF_963457725.1 Sprattus sprattus
ACACACACACACACACACACACACACACACACGTCTGTGTCCGGATCTGTCCACCCCTGTGTTGCACACACACTGACACGAGCCTATGTTGTTCTTCTGTAACTTTATACAACGGGCAGGGGCTTTTGACTCTCGTGCTGAAGAGCGGATTTTACGCGGACATTACTGACATGATGGTCTATCACACACACACACACACACACACACACACACACAAACACACACACTCACACACACACAAACACACACACTCACACACACACACACACACACACTGACATGATGGTCCATCAGAGGCGGAAGTTGGTGATCTTTTATTGCGTCCTCATTGTCTGCAGCGGAAACGGACTAATTTGCTTTAATGTCATCGAAATTAAGAAATTGAGCTAGTAAGTTCGCATTAAATGTGTCCTGGTGGTATCTATCTTGCTTTGCGGTGAGGGCGAGCGTCAAGAGGCAGGAGGAGATCACACAGATGACCGTTTTACGGGAACGGCCGCATTCTCTCGCGTGCTATATTGCACATTCCCTGGATTGGCCGCGCGACACCTCGTCATGTAAAAACACAAACCGTAACTGGACTTGCCTTTCATACTAGCTGTCAAACTCTCTTACCCAGCCCTCTCCAGGGGCGCAAACCAGAGTGACGTGAGTAAGAGTACCGTTAAATTCACTAAACACATCTTTACCGGTAACATTCTAAGACAAGCTGCGTTGCTACACAACACCACCCCGCCGTGGTCACGCCTTAAAATCGATCCATTCAAATCAACACTAAATGTCGAAAAAAAACAAAATGTTACTTTTGTTCGCCTTTCCAGAGGCGTCTGCGAGGCTCTTCACGGGCTCTGGCTCGGGAGACGAGGCACCGGCGGAAGAATCCTGCATCTCCTTGTCTCGCGCTGGTGTGCAAGGTGCGCATGCAGCGGGTACGTCGCTTTCCCGTCTGACCGTCTCCGGTGGCGCGGGCGCGGGCGAGGCCGACGGCGAGCTGTCGAAACAGGCGGCGCGTGGCGGAGGGATGTGAGAGGAGTGAGTCTGGAGCTCAGAGAAACATTTGGAGCTCGTGTATGTCTGAGACAGGCGGAAGTAACCGGGTACGGGAACAGTGCCGTTGTTGCTCACCGGACACGAGTCTGGTGTTACACGCGAGTAGGAAATGTCGTCGCTCACTGAGTCTTTGGGGCACTTCTCCGACTCGTATAAACAGTAGGCACTCTCCTCTTTAATATTCGGGGAGAACGAGCGACCGGGCAGGTTACCGGGCTGCTCGAGACGACACGAGCGAGACGCCTCCAGCCACGCGTCCATGCCCTGCGCGTAAGGGCTTGACGTGGGCACCATAATCTGGGGCTCGCTCTCGCTCCGTTTAAATCCGGGGAAATAGCCACAGTTCGGTAGTCCGTAGGGGTACTCCGAGCCTGGGGGCAGATAAATGCCGGTGCTCTGGTAGTACGAGCCGCTGCCCTCGGCCCGCGCGCTGATCAGGGAGTCCACCAGAAACGGATTTCCAGCCGGGTTATCCGCGCGTGACATCTTTGTGGTGTATTTTGACGGAGAAAGGAGCCCTGTCTGGCTGACATTTCTTGTGCAAAACACGCTGAATATAATTAACCGATAACCACACAACTCAGCGCCAGCTAACAGCCAATTACAACGCAACAAGAGGTCGAGACTCCTCCCATCTCATGCGCGTAACGACAAAGCGTGGTGTCCCTTCTAGACGCGGGACTTAAAAAAAGAGTAAAATGTGCATTACATCTCATCTGTAAACTCTGAAATTATGAGCTTGTATACGGAGAATGTGACATGGGGCGCGTTCCTTTTTTATGATGATCGTTGTCATAAACACTAACTTTGGACGCACACGCGCTCATTGACTTATTCACGCGCACACGGAGGAGCCAAAGACAGACGTGCGTGCGTGTGTGTGTGTGTGTGTGTGTCCACACACAAACTAGAGAATTCTCAAATCGTGAAAATATGGTTAATAAATTTGATGCGCCCAACTTGGAAAATGAATATCCCCAAAATATGACGACTAGGCAGTAATTGCTTCACAGTGAGGCTAATTATAATATATAACTATATATTCTAATTGGTTAATATAATATATTTGAACTCTCAAATCCAATTTAATGGTATCTGTTTAAGTTCTCCATGAGTTTGTTAAGATACAGAAAATACTTAGTGTGGAGTCTTGCTATGATTCCTCCATCCGTTGAGATGAATTAGCGTCTATCGTCAGGCCTTCTACTTTACAAAATGTGGGATATTAAATCTCTTCAGTCAAATCATCGAGGTAAATGAATACAAACTGCGGTTAAATCATCGAGTTGAATGAATAAAAACTCCGTTTAAATCATCGAGTTGAATGAATACAAACCAACAAACTTTCGACTTTCGCCCGGTGTGGCAGTTCTTTTCTTTAAGAAAATTAAACATTTGTGTCAAATATATATTAGGCTAGATACCTCCATTTGTGTCAACTACATATTAGATACCTCCTTTTGTGTCAACTACATATTAGATACTTTCATTTGTGTCAACTACGTATTAGATACTTTCATTTGTGTGAAATATATATTAGGTACCTCAATTTGTGTCGAATATAGTTTAGGTATCTCCATTTGTGTCAAATATATATTAGGTAGGCCTACCTCAATTTGTGTCAACTACATATTAGATACCTTCATTTGTGTGAAATATATATTCGGTACCTCCGTTTGTGTCAAATATATATTAGATACCTCCAGTTTAGGTATTTGGACTTATGCGGTCCTTTGTATTTAGTTATGCGCTGCTCACCTTCCGGTTAGATTTTGACGCTAGGTTCCGAGTCATTTTAAACACCAATATTTGACTAAAATTCTACTTTAAAGGTCAAGAAAAAAAAGTACAATTACGTTTCTGAATGGGGTCCTACGAAGAACCACATTACAAATCCCCAACACAACATGGTGTGCAGGGAGGGCAGTCCACCGTGGGTTGAACTCCCGTTAAGAACTTGTAACATTAGCCCAACAAATAAACCCGTGATGTGAAATAAGTGCCGTTATACGGGCTCTCGTGCATTTAAACCTGCCTTCTACCGCGTGCCGTTTACATGTCCGCTCTCTCGTGTCAAATAATGTGGCATTTTATGATATCCTGCGGAGAGCTTTCTGTTGCACTAACGGCGAACGCCTTCGGACTCGGAAATGAGGTGTCTCCGTTCCGTGCCCTCTCACGCGGGGGCCCGTGCCTGCCCCGCAGGCCCAGCTGAGTAGTTTCATTCTTTGATACTTTCAGTCAGAAAATATTTATAGAGATGGAAGGAGCCCACAAATGACCCGGATCTATTAGCCATACTGATACTGCCTACTGCGGAGTAGCCTGTTCGTAAGGTCAGAGCAATGTGGCGAGTCTAGTTAGGATTTAGTCTAGTTTCACATGGCGGACCATTTTATGCGTGTGTCGGTTATAGGCCTGGGTCTTCGCCACACACACACACACACACACACACACACACACACACACACACACACACACACACACAGGCTCTGGAAACTGCAGCTAACGTCGTGAAATCCTAGTCTCGTTTTCTAAACAAAATCACATTTAACCTTAAACATTTAGACCATTTGTCGCATGGTAAGCAGTCTAAGTAAGCAGCATAGTGACCGTCTCGACCCTTTGGTAGCCCATATTTCCTGTTAAACTAGTCAGGAATATTAAACTAATTAGAAATATTAAACTAGTCAGAAATATTAAACTAGTCAGAAATATTGCCCCAGAAAACACCGGTCTCAAGCTTTTCCGTGCCGAATAGAGCACGAGCACGCCGCGTGGATATTTACCTGAGCCTGAGCCACTAGCACGAGAGTGTCCTCCTCACGCCGCGTCCGTGCTGCCGTCTTCAGAGGAACGGCCATGACATTGATCTGGACAGCGCCCCCTAGCGGCGCGCCCTGCGCAGTTACGCGTGTGCAGCCCGTGAGGGCTCCAGCGTGGTGCCGTGGTGGGACGCGGAGACAAATGATCCCGGAGAAGCCCGTGAGCACCAGCTTTCAATGGCTCGAGCCGCTGTTTGTTGCCCCTTAGTCACAGTTAATAACCTTGGGTCTCAGACGGTTTATGGCACTGCACTCCAATCCTACAAATGCTCCAGACTTGGACGCGTTTTATGGCCAAGTTGCTACAGCAACCGAGGGGGGATGTGCCGTAATTAGGTCGAAATTCCAGAGAGCCTCAAAGGATGCGCGGACGCGCGCGCGCGCGCGAAGCTCCGGTTGTCCAAAGTGTGAGCTGTTGTTAGACAACTGTGTGTGTGTGTGTGTGTGTGTGTGTGTGTGTGTGTGTGTCAATGCTCTGTCTTATTGCTCTCGCAATTAAGCATATTACAGAATATTCGTATAATTCTACACAACCCAAAATCATTTCATTTAAATGTGCAATATGGAGGTTTTAAAAGCGCAATATGGAGGTTTAGCTGTCAGAAACCAAACCAATGCCAACCAAACCTAGAGGCAGACAGTAAATATCGAAAATCAAAATCACAGCGACTTATTTTAATAAGTGACCACGACAAAGCCTACTCAAGTGCCAGTGAGTTTCGCTAATAGTGATGTAAAGTCGTGCAGAGATTAATGTGTAAACTCTACACTCTACTGTAGGCTTCGTTAAATGAGAAATTTAAAAGCACTAAAGAGACTTTGATTTACACAATTTCTGTTATATTTACAATTTTCCTTTAACACAGTCTATACACTGGGCCCGAATAGCATGTAAGCGTTGCTAAAGTCCACGCAATTAAATTAAAATTACATTTGACACGGTTTGTTTTAAGATCCTCCATGATAATGCCGTTTGCAGCACATTGTCCAGTAGACTGTGTTGGACACATTTCCACAGTCAGTATATATATATATATATATATAGACACTGAGGAGAACTTACTGACAATATATATATATATATATATAGAGAGAGAGAGAGAGAGAGAGAGAGAGAGAGAGAGAGAGAGAGAGAGAGAGAGAAGTACTTTGTCCTGGGTGGTGAGATTTAGGCTACACAAATACAATAGAAAGTCCGAGGTATATAGCCAGTAAGCACATAATGTATATTGGAAACTACAAGCCAATTCAAACTGAAAATAAACAAAATAGCTTACAAACTAATTATGGCAGCCTTTCTCCAGTTGGTCCACTGAATTACACAAGCTAACAATCAACACTACTGCTGCGGACAACACACACACACACACACACACACACACACACACACACACACACACACACACACACACACACACACACACACACACACACAATCAACACTACTGCTGCGGACACCACCACCGGGTTCAATGCTGACGAACGCGATGACTGAATGGACATGGAGGGTCCACATTATTTAGTTTTCTAAAACACTCAAACATTTTTGTATGCAAATTCTGTTACTGAAGTACAAATAAATATGTACTAATATATATATATATATATAGCCAGTATGCACTGAATGTATATTGGAAACTATATATATATATGTGTAGGCTACACAAATACAATAGAAAGTCCGAGGTATATAGTATATAGCCACAGAATGTATATTGGAAACTTAAACAAAATATAAATATATATAAAATATATATATATATTTCAGTTGACCAACTGGAGAAAGGCTGGCATAAATAGTTTGTAAGCTATTTTGTTTAAGTTTCCAATATACATTCTGTGGCTATATACTATATACCTCGGACTTTCTATTGCATTTGTGTAGCCTACATATATATATATATATATATATATATATATATATATATATATATATATATATATATATATATATATATATATATATATATATATATATATATATATATATATATATATATATAGTTTCCAATATACATTCAGTGCATACTGGCTATATACCTCGGACTTTCTATTGCATTTGTGTAGCCTACATATATATATATAGTTTCCAATATACATTCAGTGCATGCTGGCTATATACCTCGGACTTTCTATTGTATTTGTGTAGCCTACATATATATATATAGTTTCCAATATACATTCAGTGCATACTGGCTATATACCTCGGACTTTCTATTGTATTTGTGTAGCCTACATCTCCCCTGCCCAGGAGGACAAACTACTTTAACAGGCGAAACAAATAAGAACGTACTCGACCACTGGGGTCAAAAATAATCCCTCGAAGTTACGTCGTTGTGATAGATCAAGAAACAATTTTACTCGTGACAGGACAGCCTACATATTGCACATTTAAACATTGACAAACAATCGGAAGTGAGTCTCGTTTGTTTCGTGCTGTTCTCATCTTGCACGTTAGGATTACCGGGGGGGGTATCCGCCTCTGACGGCACGAGTCCAGCACCGGGGACGAATAGCATCTTTGATTCATTGAGACGTCCGTGGTTGCGCGTTGGTAAGGAGTTCCGTAATCGACACCCCCGATCGTGACAGATATTTGATCCGTGATTCAATTTATGTTCTTGGAAGCCGCGAGTGGCAATATTCATCAAACATCTGATACCGAGTTTCCTCACAGCGCACACCATTAGACGCTCGCGGGAACTCCGAGAAGTGACAGAAGGATTTATTATAATTATATGAATGTGTCTAACTAACACAGACACACTCAAATCCACAACAGGCCAATTTGTCTAAAACCCAGAACCGGGGTATACATTTATATATATATATATATCTTTCTCTCTCTCTGAGGAGAAAAGATGGCGGGCTTCTTGACTTTTCAAATATCCGCCAAGTTTAACTTTCACACTCTGGGCCTTTTAATTGAAAACAGCTCGCGAGCACCTGAAACTCCTTTAAAAGACTTGAAGACTTGAACCCAACATATGATGATGACGCGACATCACACGGCCCAGGTGAGAAAACATGTCCAATAAAACAGCATAGACAGCTAGATAGATGGATAATACACATAGAAGGACAACTGGTTAACTTTCATAATATTTTCTAATTGTGCGTGCGCAAATACAAACCAAATAACCACTGAAAAGGAAGTACACTATTGAGAGAGAAGAAGTCCCCAATCCCCCGCGAGGTCACGCCAACCTCATGTCGGGTGCTTGACATGTTAAAGATACATGTATGGCGCGCGCCACACAGTGAAGGAGGCGAACCGGAAGATAGTATCGCCACAGATATCCGTCAGCTCAAATGGACACACAATGCAATTATGAATAATAATAAAAGTAATTATAATAATAATAATAATTATAATAGTAACAATAATAGTAATATTAATAATGTCCATTGTAATGATCATGGCCATCATAATCACAATATGGACTCGCCGAAGGGGGATATCCGCTCCGACACACTGCAAATAATGTTTTTCTTTAGTTCAAAGAACTTAGTTTAGTTTCTTTAGTTTTTACTGAGTGGCCAAAAGAGAAATCCTGAATCCAGTTGCCCTGAGTCTGAGCGGCGGAATGTCGCCCTACAGCCGCGAACTTGAAATTAACCATCGCGTCTGTCCCGCGCGGGCCTCTGACGCTCAGAGCAGTGGGTTCACGCTGTAATACTGTAGTCGGTCCCGGTTGAGCTTCTTCTCCTTCATTCGGCGGTTCTGGAACCATATCTTGACTTGGCGGTCGGTGAGGTTGAGCATGCGTGACAGCTGAAGGCGTTTCTCTTTATTGATGTACACGCTGAAGAAGAACTCGCGCTCCAGCTCCCGGATCTGGTACTTTGTGTATGGACATCTCTTCTTCCGCGTCCGCTGGGCACCTGAGCAGCATACACACACACACACACACACACACACACACACACACAAACACACACCAAGAGAGCTACAATCAGCTTTCCAAAAACATATCAAAAACACCAACATGCTGGAACTCTCTCTCTCTCTCGCTTCCTAAAATCCACACACACACACACACTCACACACAGACACATACACACTGCTACCTCTTAATGAAAATGTGCCCTGGTTAAGTGCCCTAGCTTCCTCCCTCTGTAACGTTTAGACCAGCGCTGTACTGTCGCAATTTATATTCCTGTGGTATTAATGTGAAATGGCGCACGGCTTTCCTGGGCCTCACACGGTAATGCCATCAAACCGGGTAGAACGGAGAGACCGGAGGGCGCTCGCTCGCTTACTAGCAGGCAGAGGAAGGACCGATGGCCTTGGGTATAAATCAGAATAAATTCTGAGAGCTTTATACATAACACCCCAAGGACAGGAACTATAATCTCAACACATCCATGTAATATACATCAAGGCTCGACACTGCATGTGTAATTATATACACACATTACTACTATTACAGTGCTGCGTATTAAATGCTTCAGTAACTCATTCAGCTGTAATATTATTTGTCTATTAATTAAAACTGGTCCCTTAATAAATATCCGTCAAACGGCTCAAATCTTTTCTGAAGTAGACTTAAACTTTAAAAGGGGGGAAAACGTCAGTTTCACGGCCAATTTCAATCTCAAGCAAGCACGTGATCTCGCGTTTATAACAAAGTTTTGTTGGGGTAGATGTACGGGTCCTCCATAAACCTCGTGCGCTTATAAAACAGCATATAAAACCTTTAACAGCGCGCGGAAGATTGCAAACTTCCACAGAGCTGGCCCGCGCGGGTTATACGTACTGCCGCCGCTGTATTTCTCTTCATTGTTGCCGGAAGAGGATTCAGGGCTGCTGTTTTCCTCGAGCCGTTCTTTCTCCCCCGTTTCCCGGCAAGTGTCCGTGCCGGACTCCGGTGCAGGCGGCGGTTTGCTGGCGGTCCTGTCCACCGACTGCTCTGGTGGTGACACGCTCTCCGTTCCACCGTACGCGGTCTCGAAGAACTGATCGAACGCCTGCGGTAGAACTCCGTTCCTGCCCACGCAGCCAACGCCACCGTACAGATTGGACGCGTGGCTGGACGCGGAGTGGTAGACAACCGAGTTGTTTTTCGCAAACATCTCACCGAGCGTCCCCGGGCTCGAGAGGCAGTCCCGGTGCACCATGTCCTCCGCGCCGCCGCAGCAGTGGGACCCGAGCGTGCCCCGGTGGTGGTGCCATTTGCTCGCGGTGTCAATGCCGTAATCCCTGAAGGCGACTTCCCTCACGGACGGCGGGACCTGCGGTAGGTTGGACGAGGAGTAGGAGTACGTCACGGGACAGGACGCCGCGGTCTGGGGCAAGAACGGCGGGAGGCTCGAGAAGTCAGTCCCGGAGACGTAGTACGTGCAGCTGGGCAGATACATGTTCGACCCCACGGGACCCACCCGGTGCTCGTCAAAATCCATCATGGCTCGGGGCTGGGCTGGGCTCTACTCGCGCGGAGCTCCGGCGTCTGACGGGGCTCCGGCGCGCGTGCTGCTGCTGTGGCTTTGAAGCATATCCGCGCAGCTGAAATTTTGAGACCCGAGCTAGCTCGAGCTGACGTGGAGATCCATCTCCATCCATCTCACAGGGAGAGTGGTCACGTGACCACGGGCAGGAAAATGACATATTCCTCTGTTCAAGGTGGAGGGAGCCAAAGTGTGTGTGTGAGTGTGTGTGTGTGTGTGTGTGTGTGTGTGTGCGTGTGTGTGTGTTTGTGTGTGTGTGTGTGTGTGAGTGTGTGTGAATGTGAACTGCATCTGCATGAGTGACGTGCTGCTGATATATTTATGTCCCATTGGGTAGTCATTATGTGAGTGTGTGTGTGTGTGTGTGTGTGTGTATGGGTCATTATGATAGATATAAGCGATAAGACCATCATCACCACGCAGAACATTGCAGAGCGAGCGAGCGCGTTCAGCTTCTCCACCGGGGCGCCACACGTTAGGCACCGGGGCCCGGGAAGCTCAATGATGCGAGCGCGTGTGTATTTTCTGTCGTTTTGACAAAGCAACAACAGTGCCGTGTCCCCTGGGCGCGGAAGGCTCGTGAGGTGGGCTCGGGGCCCGTGAGGCCGCGGCCTAGGGGCAACTTTTCTTTTCTTGGGGCATTTGTGCTTTTAGTGCCACATGATGGTCATATGACGACCCTACCGGGCCCGGGCTCCTGAGAGGAGCATGACCTTTCCTTTCTTCATAAACATGTTCTGCGCGTCTCTGAAATGACCCACTCAAACACACACACACACACACACACACACACACACACACACACATACACACACACACACACACACAAACACACACTCATACGTTCATTTAGCTTTAAACCACTTAAGTTCAGCGCCTTTGTCGGCGGTATCGCGGTATACTCTCTCTTTTAACATTTTTCGTCGCATCCTTCCATTAATAGTTTGACCCTGCTTAAATAACTGGGTGAGCGCACACACATTTCACATGATTGTTTTATCTATCAATCTATCTCTCTGTCTGTCTGTCTGTCTGTTTATCTATTCAAGCTTTGGGTTTTCACTCTGGCTCGTATATCTGCTCGTGTTTATTTTGTGTATTGTTGAGGTCTATGTTTTCCTCTCCCGGGTCCAGTAGAAGCTTGGTGTTTATTATACCTATATATTATATACCTTTATATATTATATACCTTTATATATTATATACCTATATATTTTATATACCTATATATATATATATATAATATATATTCATGACACTGAGGACTGACTGAAGCCTGTCGCACCTAAAGCCTCGCGAGCAGCGAGCTCACTGACAGTGCGGTATACTCTCTTCATTTATATACCTATACATTATATACCTATAAATATTCTATACCTATACATTATATACCTATAAATATTCTATACCTATACATATTATATGTATTCATGACACATAGGGCAGCCTGCTGAAGCCTGGCGCACTTTAGGCCTCGCAGCCGTTGTCAGCGCAGCTCTCTTCATTTCCGATTCACTTCAGCTCAAGACACATTTGGCTTCATTAAGATGATCATCGAGTGACGGCAGTCCAAGGCACACAGCACACAGCAAAACCAAATGGGCTTCTTTGGCCCAACGGCCCAAATTCTCACATCAAAAACAGTAATGAATTAGATTTGACCGAATTTAAATTACGAATTCTATTTTTGATTGATTGATGCATTTAAAAGGATGTCAATCATATAAAACGTGTTTGGAGTGTGAATGCATGGGAAAGCTCTGGAAAATAGTTTTTATTTTAATACAAGTAAGGACAAAAATTCGCCTATCTTTATCCTGTGAACGGCAAAAGAAGGAGAGAGAGACTAAATGTTGTTAAAGCTTTCAAGTTGATATAGGCGCGCAGGACGACCCCGGACAGACACGAGCTTTTTATGGGGCTATCGGTCGTGGGACGCAGCTATTGTCGAAGGCAGACATGGCGGGAGTGCGGACGCGGCGCGCGCTAGAGACGCCACCTACTTGGAATTCGTGAACTTCAATGAGACCTCGAGCCACCACGAGTAACCTCATATTAACGGGCCTCAGATAGAACACACAGCGCGAGATCAGGTAAGAGTAATCCTAACCGACGTTTGGCACTATGCCAGTTATAGTGGCTGATGAAACGATTGGTTCGGGTATATAAAATAGATATTTATGTGTGAAAATAAAAGTCGACCTTTCGCCTCGCTTCGCTGTAGTTACTGTTCGATAATAAATACTATTACACGTGCTAGTTGACTCTGGGACTTGGTGGGAACGGTGTCACGCATAGCCGCGCGCGCGCCTCCACAGACGGCTCCCCGAGCCAGACTTCAAGTTCGGGGAGGGTGAGGGTCACCAGCAGCACGCGGACCTCTGCTGCGGGGACTTACGAGTCCGGGGTGAAGTTGAACTAATTACACTTTTGCCATCAGGCCTGTTCGCTTGTTCATTTAGAGAATTAACTTAAAAACGTGTTGCCCCTGTGAGACGACAGACAGACGTCACGTTCACGGCTGCCGCCACATTCCCCCAGTTGGTGAATTAGGCTTCTCAAATGTGACGTGTTGTCGTCACTTGTTTGTACAAATGAGCAGGGAGATGAAACGTTTCCGGTGTTTGAGCTGTGATTGATTTAATTACAAAAGTCTTCCTGTAGAAGACCAAACCCGGTGTAGCACGGGCTCACAGAAGGTCGCCTCGGTCGGTCGGTCGGTCTGAGACCGTGGCCTTGGTTCATCCGTCAGCCATGGCGCGCCCAACCACACGTCGCAACATATAGTACGGACTACGGATTTGGGTCAGTATGTACAATTTAATTTAATAAAAAATATGATAGACCTTTGCTGGACAAAATACTCAATGGCGTGAGGTTTTATTTACAAACACAAAAACCATGGAAGCCCTTGAAGACAAAATATATAAATAAAATCCATATAAAAATAGCAAAAACACATACATTTCAAACTTAATTTTCGAATGAAATATTTTGAGTGATTATAGTCTTCTAAAGGTTGTTTCACAGGCGGAAAGGCGGAGTGAACACGCGCTGTTCCATTTCGCTCTCAAACGTTCACGTGCGTAACCAGAACAAAACGCCGAAATGAAACAAAAAAAATTAACATTTCAGCTGTTAAACACCGAATATTAGTAAGATTAGTAAAACAACAGTTTAATGCACATTAAATAGATATTTAATTTGTTTGATTGGCGACAGGTTATGACTTCAAAAAATGCCTACATTTGGACAACAGCTCTAAATGAAAAAAAAATGCTGTACATCTAGAAAAAAGGTTTAAATGTGTGGTTAGTATAATCTTTATTTTCCAGTGAACATTCCCCGTGTTTATATGTATTGGCTTGTGTGTGTGTGTGTGTGTGTGTGTGTGTGTGTGTGTGTGTGTGTGTGTTTGTTTGTTTGTTAGTTAGTGTACTTGACAGACAGGCCTTACGGGAAAACTCGCCAGACTGTGCCGAGTCCCGCGCATAGCTGCGGTGTGAATAAAGCCCTTTAACGGACTAATCACATGAAATTTGAACACACACACACACACACACACACACACACACTTGGGTTCGGTTCCATCACCATTTTAGGAAGCGTGTGAGAGCTGTTGGGGGAGGGCGTGCTTGCTTTTCGAGCAAAGTGAACTTTAACCCCACCTTCGCCTTGCATTTGCTTGTTCAGTTTTGAAAATGCCTTCACGAATTGTTTTTCCCCACAGGTGTGGCGAAAAGCGACAGCTTCAGCACGAGACGGTTTTGGAACAAGAACTACACCGGCAGATGACACTCGCCGAGGTCCGGACTCCCCCCACCCCGAGAGCAATTCGTTGATTTCGTTCTTGTGAAAGTCGGTTTGTTTGGAACACTGAAAGTCTAAAGAACAAAATGTTAAATATCTGTCAAGCCAAACTGAGTTCCACACCGTCCTGTGGTTTTCCTGAAGCCTCTGCTCTTTCTAGTCACTGCCAATGACAAACACGGAGACCATGAGCTTCGCCCTTGCACAGGCCAGAGAGCAAATGTAAACATTTCAGAGCAGTTGACGTTTGCGTCTTATTCTCCTCGACGGACGGGTTTAAATCAGCATGTTATGAAGCATATAGGACAGACTGAGAAGAATAAGCTCCTGATGGGAAAATAAAACCCCTTGCACGGGCCTATGACGCTGCGTCATCACCTCAGCGCGGGTGGCAGTCATTAGAACACAGACGCGGTTTTGTTCCCCAACAGCGCGGGAGTTCTTGCTCAATAATGATAGCAGCGGCTCTGTACTTTCCACAATAAAATAATACAATTCATTGCAATAATAGTATGTATAACCCTTTGGTCGGTGGAGGAACATAGGAATAATGAATCTGCGGTACAATAATATTGACATTTTACATTGAATCTAAACATATACATTATTGTTAACATTTATCACATCACATTTCCGTAACCACAGTTTGAAAATGCGCGAGCTTCGTGTCGGGGGTCTTTGGGGGGACGGCGTTAGGCTACATATAAACACTCTATTGCTAATCCCATAAATGTAGGCTATTCCACTTGAGATTGGGATATTTTTTAGTGTGTGTGTGTGTGTGTGTGTGTGTGTGTGTGTGTGTGTGTGTGTGTGTGTGTGCGTGTGTGCGTGCGTGCGTGCGTGCGTGCGTGCGTGCGTGTGTGTGTGTGTGTGTGTGTGTGTGTGTGTTAGTAGTATTCTGTCTGAACAATGTGAACAATCGGACTAGTTTCTTTCTCTGTTCTATTTGATTTCTGTGGACTTGGAAATTGTTAACTTACAACTCATCAATACTTTGGCGTAAAGTAGGTGCCGTAAAGTAGGTGTAGAGATTGAATGGCTCTGTTTTTATGATATGCAATAATAGGCCTACGTCATGGTTTTCATATAAATCACTGCAACATGAATAATACGCGCATTTACAAGCTAAAACTGCTCTTAGACTATGAAGCACAATTAATAAGGTTAGCCATTTGCCAGCTAACAAGCTAAGGGGGTTCAGGCTCTGGGCTCTGTAAAGCGCCTAGAGGCAATTGTATTATTATGGCGCTATATAAATACAATTGAATTGAATTGAACACTGCTAAAATAAACCTACTTGAGTCAAACTTCAGACTGACGTTAGATGATGATGAGCCGGGTCCACCTACATTTGCATATTTGGCTTTGAAATGTTGCATTGGCCTACTGTATACCGGCTCTTCAGACCGTGCAGGTTGTGTTTGAACCATTGGCGTGTGAAACGTTATTTACTAAGAGTGACAGCTTATCCGCCCCGTGACCATAGTCGCATATGTACTGTCAGCGGTGTGTGTGTGTGTGGCTGTGTGTTTCAGTGTGTGTGTGTGTGTTTGTGTGTGTGTGTGTGTGTGTGTGTGTGTGTTTTAAATCGGTACCTACACACCGGATACGGAACAGCGCTAATGTATGCTGCCACCGGGCAATCCACCTGCTGCCCGCGTGCCTCCACAATTTCAACGGCTGACAATTTAGTTTCAACCGATACGGAGTATTAGGACCGGGTGGCAGCGCGCCGTCGCCTTCTCTCAACCCTCACGTGCAACAGACACAAAATAACTACTTCTAGGCCTATATGCAGACTCCCGCGTGCACTCAGTTGTATTTGGCTTCTTCTTCTTCTTCTTTTTTAAATAAGATCTTTGTCAACAGTCTTTGTCTGCAGATAATAGAATTGTCTTGAAACTAGAGAATAACAAGTAGCCTATCTCCTTGTTGATGTTGAGTTGCTTTCGCGTGACCTTGTGTGTTGTTAAAAGGTGAAGCGATAATGCTGTTGCGCATGCGCATGCCACCTTTGGATAGCAGTAGACAGACCTACATGCTGCGCGTGCACGAGCTTGCACGTTCATAGTTCAAACCCCGTCCGGAACACATCTTTACCGTGGTTTGCATTTTACCGGGGTCGCTGTATAGTCACACAGTTTACTGGCAGTGGCGGCGCCAGAGATTTTTTTCTGGTGGTGCTATGGGGGTGCTCGGCGTTTTACTGAGGGTGCTATGAATTTAGGGTGATAGCATATGAGTCTCATTTTTCTCTACTACAACACCTCCCCACCATATCGTCACATATGTTTAGACGTTTGATCTCTAACGCGTCTTTGGGGTACATAAAAAGCGTCATTCAAATCGTTCGTATTATTATTATCATTAGGCTACTTCTGACGGACGCGCACAAAGCTGCGTTCATCTCCGACGGTCAAAATGGATGCAGCATGTTATAGATAACGTAATCCCAAATACTTCACTTACTTCAGTGTGTGGATTAAAGTTTGCGCCAGATGACTACCAGGTCACCACTACCATGTGCGACAAATTAAACTAAACATACCAAGTTCAATACACTTCTAACTAAAGACGGCCGATTAGAATATCAGATAGAATTAACTTAAAAAGGCAAAGAGTCAGAAATGCTTTCAAAAAGTGTAGGCTATATTATTTTAGGTCACAATCAATAAAAACATGAATGAGACCAAACAGTAGAAACCACAATAATAAGAGATCAAAAAGTGTATCAAAAAGTGCGCACAAAACTATGCTTAAAACATCCCTTAATTGTTTCCTAATCATTTCTGCCATTACATTGATGATCTCATTCTGCACGTCATGGTGCACATACTTTGCATTTGACGGGTTGTTATCTAACTTTTTCTGAACGGTTTTATCAAATTTTCCAATTACAGATAGCAACTCGCGGACATTACCCCTGTTTGCTGAATCCTCATCTTCAATGTGGCCTCGCTGTGAGATCCCCTGACAAGCAGTGTAGCGCAAGCTTTCCACAACATTTTTGTAATATTGGTCTTTTCGGACCATCCTGGGCGTTCATGCTTAAGTCACCAAGGGTGCTAGCAGCATGGCTAGCAGCGCCCTCAGTAGAGGTGAAGGGTTGACTTGGACCAGGATGTTCCTCTTCTTCTACATCAGAATCAGAATCCAACACCTCTTGCATTTTTCTTTCTCTTGAACATCTTATTCAACTCGAGGAAATTTGCGGATCAAATACCGATCCATTCTCGTGGTTTTGTGAACGCTTGACTTAGAATTGACCGCTCGCGAGGATTACTGTTACTCATTGAACAATCACGTTCACGCGCAACGTGTCTGTGTCGTGCTACGTGAACAATCTGTTTATTTCAATCTGTTATTTTCTTTTGTGATTAAAATATTATTATCACACAATACATTTTATTAAGAACTCAGAATGAAATTAAATAACAATAATAGGCCTAAATAAACCATTATTTGTCTTGGGGGTGCTATGGGGGTGCTATGGCCAATCTAGGGGGTGCTCTAGCACCCCCTAGCCCCCCCCTGGCGCCGCCACTGTTTACTGGCGCAATACAAGGGGCATGTAGTCGTGTTGGGGCAATGCTTCTGTCGTTAGTTTATCTGCGTTTTAGAGTTGAACACGGTTTGGAGTGGCGTGGCTTCACGAGTCCATTTGCAGTGTCATAAGCAGCAGTGGTTGACCTACAGCCCAGATTTAGGTCGATTTCTGTTGCTGTCATCACGACATCTGCAAACCGTCACTAGAGGTCGCTGTCGGTGCGTTTGAACTAAGACCGAGTGAGATGACGGTTTAATGTAAACAGAATGATGTTCTCCCAACATTCGACTGATCCTTCATCAGATGTCATAGGTGCTCGACTCGATGGCTATGCATTAATTTACCCATGTAGGCATACCGTCTCCAGGGCTACTCAGACTGTGTGAATTCAATTCTATTAATGCCTTTAAATTCTATAGGCCTATGTGCTTTTAAATTCTATAGCCTATGCTTTTAAATTCTATATATGCTTTTAAATTCTATATATGCCTTTAAATTCTAAATTATAATGCCTATTACTTCACAAAGACAACGCGGAAAACCGTAACTGTAGGCTGGTGTTTGTCCTCACACAAAATAGCACATCATTTATTCGCCCGTACTCTTGGCCGTTTCTGTTTCTGTGACGGTCAAATACAAGACACATTATCTTAAAGTGCTATCTACGTTATATTTGAGGATCCCCAAATTAGGAGGCTTGGTTAAACTTTATGTAGCCTTATATTTTTAAATTTGTTCTTATTGCTCGAATTCGAATTGCTTCCGAATGAACAGATTGTGGATAACTGACACAACAAAATGATGACACCGTAACAGTTCTATTCTTTACCTATTTAAGGGGGGAAATCTATACAAACTAAAGGCATATTTGTTGATTGTATTTATAGCGTAAAGGCCTATTAGTAGCCTAATGACATTGGCCTCGTTTCCCGAACGCGCACTTAGCCTAAGAAGCACTTGAAATCGCTCGTAAGAGGATTCCTACGTTGCAAACGGGTTTCCCAACGCCACACTTAGCTTAAGTGTCTCTTTCGCTGAGAAGAATTCCACGTGTGGTCAGGACCAGTAGTAACTTCACACTTAGCGATTTAATCCACCAGGGGCGTCGTTCGACCGTCGTTCGGAAGAAACGGGAATGAAAAAAAAAAACATGGCTACTTGAAGCGAGGAATATTTTACATGAATAAAGCTATCTACACAACTTTTTATATGTTTATAATGACTCGGTTTGATCGGAAATGTGCTACGCGACCAATGCAGAGTATTTAGGTCTTGACTGAAGCTTTCAAACAGTAGTTTGATGGCACATTTAGCGCTTATGCCACCACTCCATTGGCTTATATGGTAGCTTCTAGCTAGATGGTTGTATATTATGTAGAAGAAATCCAAACGATGTTTCTGTGTATAGCACATCATGAGAATGTCATTGTTTCACCTGCCTATTCCCATCAAAATAGAAATAAAGAATATTGAGTATTTGAAAATAAAGATTAGGCTATACAAAACTAGTGCATTGCCCGTAGGAATTATGCATTCTGTAGTGTTAGCAGACGTAGGGCTGTTGGGTAGTGTAATGGCAAGACATATTTGCACTCCACATAGGTACAGGTTACACTGAAGTATTATTGTGATGCATGTTTCCTTTTCATTAAGAAATGTGTTAATGGTAGCCTTTTTGGAGAGTTACCAACAAATAAAGTTTGAGATTATGTAGTGGATGCAGTTGAATATACTGTAGATGTCAACGTTGCTGTCTAAACTATAAACTAAATGTCATAAAGAAAGACATTATTTAAAATGAAGTTATGGTTGAAATAGGATCACTTCTTTATTGTAAGGGTAAGTGTAGGGCAAGAATGGTCATGCAGTTGGACTCAAATGTAGGTTAATTTTATTGAATGTATGTAGCCTACTGTACTGTATGACTTTGAAGATGCTAGCTTTGACAGCCCACTCTCAGACAGATCGTATTAAATGTCCTTACAATGGGAACACAGTTTAAATAGGCTTCTCTGCTGGAGATGGCGTTACTATCCCCGCCCCGAATTTAGTGCACATTGCACGTTCGATGCACGCATAGGCTAGCTAATTTCACAGCAATTAACGTAAACAGGTTAACCTGACGTAAACAGCTCCTAAGAGCTACTTAAGAACTCGTGCACGTTGCGCTCGTGCACCTGACTTTAAGTTGATGGTTGGGAAACGCACGTAAATACAAAGTGCTACTTAGTGTACGATGTCGCGAAAATCCACGTAGGCCGTTAAGATACATCGTTATCGGGAAACGAGGCCATTGATATTTACGCGGATCTAACTTTGATTGAAGTGGCATTCTGATCGGTCTGGATGTCATAGTTCAGGTTTCCAGACGGTTTACAGCAGCGAATCAGATGAGCTCAAATACATCAACATTTAATTCAACGAACAACTGCGTGGTAAACTACAAAACTCACGCTATAAGTAGGCTACTGTTCTAACGCGCAGCTAAGGTAGCCACATGCTAACGGACAGAACAATTGCCCCAATATTGTTTTTGTTTCCTGGCGAAATCACTCGTGCCCGCATCCCAGAGGGTGGACCGAGCCGAGCCCCCATCACGTTAAGGACCTTTAATCGAACATGACAGAGGAGTTTACGCACAGGGAGCTGTGCAACCGACAACAATTTAATTGATTTGTGAGCAGAAGGAAGTTGAGCGCAGATGTTGATGATTAAACCTTTCCACAAATGTGCACTGCACTGTACCTCATCGATATAGGCCACAATGACTTTCGTTCACGTTCACTAACACTTATATTATACGCTTGATAAATATGAATTAAATAATCCAGCTTAATTACTAGAAGTAAAAAACACTGCTTAGCAGATTCCAGATATGAATTGTGAAGGAGCTTTACCCCATACGCTCTAATACTAGCTACAAAACAAACCAAGAATTTCAGATTTAAACGAATAACACGCTTGCTCCTCAGTTTTTCTCAATTTGCTCTGTAATTTGTGCAGAGTGAATTATTATCTTTTTAAAGTTGTCAAAATGGCATATTTTAATATCTATGAGAGGACAGAGCATCGCCATCACGGAGAGCTGAAGAGAACGAATTTAAACTGGGTAAATATAATGCAGTCATTATAATGTCAATTTAACCATCGAGTCTTTTGAAGAACAACGACAGTAGATGTCTAAAGATGTAGAAGTGCAGAGAGTTTAGCTCTGCAGCGTGTCAAAGGAGAAACCGCCAGTGTGGTACAGCCTATCCTCGTTCTTTGTTTTTGAATACAATTGACATTGCATTTTGACAGCGATTGTGTCACTTTATGGCTGTATAATTGTATTCTGAACTGTGTTGAATACTATTTTAAAAACATTAAACTTGATTTTACAAAGTATATTTCATTGTGTAGAAACACACATACATCGAGAGAGAGAGAGAGAGAGAGAGAGAGTTTGTCCTCTGTCCAGTGTACCTACATGTGTTTTGTTTTACTGTAGACATGCTGTAACAGTTTTCTGAAATCTATTTGGATAAATTAGTAGTTGTATAAAACAAAACAAAATGAATAAAAAGGCAATCTCGCACATACAAACACGTGTAACTGAGCCATGCTGAGGTGGAGTCGGCGCGGTGTTGCTATCACAACTCAACCAAACGCAACTGGTCAATGGAAACAGACTTTGTATACATATATACATTGTAATACACAATATATTAAACAATTAACTAGAGCTATGTAATGAATTTAAAACATAGTCATCACCAACCTTTCTAGGTGTTTATGAGTGGAAGCTGAACGAGCGTTTGCAGTCTTTCAACCTGCACTCGTGCAGAATGACCTCTAGGTGGCGACATTGTTTGCTGATAACCTCCAGACGCTTTAAGTTAACCGGGGGAAACCCAACCATTTTTCCCGTACTCTCCATTTTAACTCGTTCCTCCTTTGCTCCATAAATCTCCGTTTATAGTGAGACAACTACAGTAGACAAACAATCGTTCTTTCTTTTAATTAAATCAACATAATACAGATATAAACAGCTCATAATCTCATTTCCGCTTTTATTCAGGACGACTCCAATTAAATTAGAAACTATAACTCAAAACAATAGCATACAAATGGATATTATCAGATATTATCTGTTGTTTGGAAGACTTTGTTTTCCTAGACAATAAAGCCTTAATGGGAACTTAACTTTCTGTTTTAGGTAGGCGAATGTACAAAACGATGCGAAGAACATATTAAAAAGGTAACCGTGGCAGATACTGTTAAGGAACAGTAGCCTAATTTTTACACGAGCTGGTGGAAAACAAACTACAAAACGGGACATTAATTATACGCAGAGGTACTTAGAAAATACATGTTGTTGTTTTGTCTTCAAAACTTTGAAGTGGCCCTCTCGGCTCGACAGAACTGCTGGTGGCTCGCGCACAGACTGACGCAGCCTGCGGGAATGCTGAGGGATGGGCCGCGGCGGGTACCATCAGCGCGAGCAGCGAGCACCGGAGCTCAGGCGACACACCACACCGATGTTTACCATCCAGAACTCGGGGCGAGATTCAAAGAGTTCCCGGTAGGAGTTCTCTAACATTTGTGTACTGCTCGCCCCGGGCCCCCCGCGCCGTCGAGCTCAGAGAATCTTCAGAGGAAGAGGTGCCGTCCCCGGTAAATACCGAGCCCTCCCGGAGCACGAGTCAGTGAAGAAAAAATAAATTACCATAGAGCTCCTTCAAATTCGATACAGTGTTCTGGAGTCCTGTCTCGCGCCTGCCTGCCTGTCTGTCTGCTGCTGCTGCTGCTGCTGCCTGTCTGCCATAGGCCACGCTAGCTCGTGCTCTTGAACTTGTTCACCACCTTCTTCTCCTTCACGCGGCGGTTCTGGAACCAGATGGTGACCTGGCGCTCCGTCAGGTTCGTTCCCGCCGAGATCCTCCGTCGCTTGTCCTTCGTGATGAACTTATTAGTGGCGTACTCGCGTTCGAGCTCCCGGAGCTGCACCTTGGTGTAGGGCACGCGTTTCTTCCTGCCCCTCCGTAGGTTACCGTCTCCGCCAGGCCCCGCGTCTGAGGGACACACACACACGAGATTAGATATTAGATATTAGATAGATATTAGATATTAGATATCACACAGCAGCCTAACAGTACACCGGATGTGATATAAACACCAGATACAATACATATGATAGATAATAGATGATATATGATATATATACATATGATAGATAATAGATGATATATGATATATATATATATATATATATATATATATATATATATATATATATATATATATATACACAAATGCTTTGGCAATACTCTACAACGTTAAGGTCATGCCAATAAAGCTTCTTTTGAATTTGAATTTGAATTGAATGTAAACACCAGATATGATATAAACATCAGAGACGATTTGCGTATTAGGATGAGAAGTAGTAGGCCTTCATCGCCTTAAGAAGCAGGCATTCTTACCAGGCAGAAATCTATAGAAAGAGTGCATTTACGCTTAACACATTCGTTTAGTAAAATATATATGTATACGTCTATGTATTGCATTCAAACAAAATATCGAATATTCCTCTGATTATTCGTACGTATATGATAAAAAAAGCATGGGATTGCGGTTGAAAAATGCTCTCTTTGGTCCTGAAAAATGTTTTGTTTCCCCAGTTTGAAACCCTTCTGGATATCAGGTCGCGAACTGTGAACTAACGCAAAAACGCACGAGCTTGCCAAGAAACCGTGTGGCCTCTGAGCCGGACCCGCGCGTGCTGGAACACAGCCTACCTTGAATGGACGCCTTCCAGAGGTGGTTCGACACCGGGGCTTGATCTTTCCCGCAGTAAACCGGGCTGTTCCACCCGTTGCCGAGCGCCCAGGGCTGGTAGCCGTCCACGGGCAGGAGAGGTTCGTGTCGCGGTTCGGCGGGTCCTACGGGCATGTCCAGGTAACTCGGAACCGGCTGGTACGGACCTGGCGAGTAGCCCTGATAGAAGGCGAACTCCTTCGGTCTGGACGGGAAGTCCTCGCCAGCAGCCCCGGACGTGTCCATGTACTTATCCGCGTACGGGGGCTGCGAGCAGGGCTTCACGTGCCCGCCGTGGTGGGACATCCTGCACGGGAAGTACCCGCTGCCATAGTAACCGTAGGGCAGCGAGGCGTTGGAGGAGCTCTGGGCCCCCGAGCACGGGCTGCACTGCTTGCCAGGCTCGCTCATGCCAGACGCGGGAACCTCAGACGCGTAGGTGCTGCTGCTCGGCGCGAGGGACGTGGGGTGCGCCATCAGGTTCCGGCACTGGCTCGCGGCGAAGTTGCCTCCCGCGAAACCTTCCATGTTTTTGTTGATCTCGTCCGCGCCACCGCTCGCGCCGCTGTCGTAGAGAAACATCACCGGCTCGATCCAGCGCGAGGAGGGGAGAAGTAAAGACGCTGTCATATCACGCGCCACATTGAGACTAACTCGCTCTTTTCCAATTTGCTCCTGCTCTGAAAAAAGAGATACCGAATCTGGGAGAGTAACTGATACTCACGCGCCTGTGTACATTAAGATCGAGCGATTATTGGACAGAGAGGGACACGTGACATGCAAAAGAGGGCGATATCCGTCTAAAGTGCAGATAACGCGAGTCATGTTCAATATGTCAAACCAGATGCTCTAAAACAGTCCATGAACACAACGGGGAATATTTCCCGGAAACTACCGGAGTGAATTTCACTCAAGTTTCATTGCAGTTGTGAGACAGAGGAGGCGGATTGGCGAGACCAAACCACAAACCTGAAAAGCATTAGATTAGTTCTACCGACAAACAAAGCACAAAACGACTGTCTTAAATCCTTGCAAATTACATGTGAAATTACTGATTTATTTATCAATGACTCAAACCCACACAGTCACAGAGACAAACCCCTTCTACACTTAAACCTTTAAGCGCAGTGGTCCTGGTTTTGTTGATTTTCGCCTCATTTGATCAAATTCCTTAAATCTTCTCCTCACGTGCTTCTCAGCTCGCAGTTGTGGATAGTTTGGATCATTTTGTAGTGGGCAGCCTGACGTCAAGTCCCACTTTAAAGTCAAGTTTAAAGACTTTAACCAAAGTTCAACGTGTTACGCAAACATGATTTTATATTATTTTAATAATATTTCAGTTTAAATTAGCTGTGTATTGTAAACGAGATTTTACAGCTGTAATAGTTAGCTCAAAATGATACTATTTTGCATTCATTTTGGGGGCGTATTTGCCTCTTAAATTAGTCAATTACATATTCGTAGACAATTGCACCAAACATTTTCATCTGATCACGCAGCACATTCGAACCCTATTTAAAGCAAGTTCATTTTCAGTTGACTTAATTCCGGGTTGGAAGGAGCGCACAGTTTGCTCCCCGTCCATACGGGTGAGCCACGGGTGGAGGCCAAGGTCAAGTTGAAAGTTGCCGTCTAGCCAGAGAGCTCGCGCTGGCATTCATGACCTGTCCGTCTGGCGCGAGCCTCCTCCAGCCCGGCTGCTGGGTGAACAACAGCACCTTCGGCCGACACAGCCGCGTGGAGGAGGGGGGCACACTGCAGGTTTGGGTCACATTTAATGTTTCTCATATTTCACATATTTTTCATATTTCCTCCTACGTACGGAGTGTTGGCGTGAACGCGCGCATTCGCGGTAGTTTTGGGTCGAGCAGGCTTTGGCGCAGAGGTGTGGAAGTGATGTAATGAGAGCGAGACTGCCCGGCCGGGCGAGCAGAGCGGGTATCCGGTATGGATGTGTGTGTGTGTGTGTGTGTGTGTGTGTGTCTGTGTTTTCCTCAGGTTATAGCGCTTTAATGAAGGCGTCGCTGACATCCGGCCAGGCTCCGTCGGCGCGAGCACGAGTTGTGAGATGCCTTTGTGCTGATAATTAAGACAGGGACAGGCTCGCGGAAACTCAGGGGGAAAACAGACTTCTTTCGGAAAATGGTCTCAGACGAAGAATTTTTTTTTAAAGTGGATTTCTTGTTTGCAACTTGTGCTATGTGTTGTGGTATGTAAACAAGTCTTTCTTGTTGGGGTTTAAATCATTTGAAAAAGACTCTTCGTTTTCTGGCTTTTCTAAACCAAATATGTTCTATGAATTACAATTCACAGTTTTCTTGTTTAAAATTTAAAGACACAATTTCTTACAGTCTAATTTCATTTTGATACACAGGCTAAACAGAAATCATTAGCCTGAAGCTCAAAACCAGTCCACTGGAAAAACATCAAACTGCCCCCGAAGGCCTAGATGTTTTATTTCGAGTTTGTTCTGTTACAATTAAAGTTTAAGCCCAACAGAACCGCTAAATATTTCAGAGCACGTGCACCATTTCATCCAGCTGTGTGAAAACACTCGAAACATCACAGACTGGTGCACGCGCTCTGGAGTAAGGACTATATAGGGTTCACGCGCTCTGGGCGTTGGGAAAACATCTCCGTTGGCACTCTTTCTTTCTTACTCGGAGTGGATAATTACGATTCATGATTTCACTCAAAAGTAGAAAAGCAGCCCAAAGATGAGCTCAAATCCCGAGAGGGGAAACATTGCAAATGTCACACCTTGAGCTACGCGTGAAAGAACCCGGAGGTGGTTTTGCCTGGACGTGTGTGTGTGTGTGTGTGTGTGATCAAGTCAATAATGACATGAGCCCGAGAGAGCGTGCAGGCGCGGGATCGGCTTCTGGCCTGATCCCCTCCGGTGGCACCGGACACCGGACTCGGCCAGCCCGCGCCTCCCCGCCGAGCTTCAGGAAGTGAAGTATCTGCCCGGCAGTGGACAACACACACTTCTCTTCAGGAAGGAGAGCATATCTACACAGCAGTGGACAACACACACTTCACTTCAGGAAGTAGAGTATATCTACACAGCAGTGAACACACACACACTTCACAGAGCAGGCCCTTGCTCACGGGTCACGCTAATGATCCCTTTGCAGAGATGTTTCCGTCGCGCGCACAGGCCTGTGTTTAGCCGCGGTGATCAGGCCCGCTAACTTTAGCCCTGCCACCCACCAGCTCGCGTGGAGCAGGCCGACTACCGAGGACTCCCGCCTCACAAGCTTCCCGACCAGGCACGAGACCCAGCAGCACCTGTGGTCCTTTTCCACCCAGGACACTTTGGTCACGAGCGAACCCACGTTGTGGTTAATCTTTCCGCCCGTCGCCCCTGTCTTGGGTCAGATTTATTTGGTGAGATATGAATCAGACTACCGCTAGCTCCCTGTACCCAGTTCACTCGTCAAAAAGAAAACAAAACGCCATAAAACGCAACAGAAGGCACCCGCACCCGTACCCGTACCCAACGCAAGAGATGATGTCGTCATGACTTGGTGTTCATACACTGCCCATAATCATGGCCTCAACAATAATCCCAAATACACACTTCCTCATACTTTGGCTTGGCGCGTGAAAAGCGCTTGTTTTTCCCCCGTTGCATGTGATCACGCCTCTGGTCTCGAGCTTACATTCGTTCTGCAGAATGATTGAATCCTTTTTCGAGTGCTCGTGCCAATGTGATGTTTGCAGTAGAATACCACTACACACACAAACACACACACACACACACACACGCACACACACACACACACACACACACGCACACACACACACACACACACACACGCACACACACACAGTCAAACGAGACGTACACTCATCCAAATCCAAAACTGGAGAACTGGATTCGATATCTTCCGCTTCAAACCCGATGTGATGCGTGTTTAAAAGAGAGAAGGCATTCTTATTAATTCAACTTTTACACGTAGGCCATCAACTACAAGTAGAACAGCCTCCATGACCAGCACACACACACACACACACACACACACACACACACACACACACACACACACACACACACACACAGTCAAACGAGACGTACACAATGTAACTGAAATTGAAATAAATGATTTATGTTGCACAATGATTATGTGTTACTCTCTTTCACCAAAACCACACAGCCTTAACACAACAGTTAGAGAAAAGATCCATTGGATGAGCCCATATATTTAAATGTGTTTAATTGACATGAATTTAGGATACTTAAAAAAAAAGTTTGTTTAATTCACACGAATTT
Source organism: Sprattus sprattus (assembly GCF_963457725.1). Lineage (NCBI taxonomy): Eukaryota > Metazoa > Chordata > Actinopteri > Clupeiformes > Clupeidae > Sprattus > Sprattus sprattus. The sequence goes on from NC_137917.1 coordinate 29,163,034, forward strand.
CTTTTCATGCCTCAATAATCAACCCTCTGTTATTCCCTTCCGAAGACGGCGATGCTTTGAAATTATGAGGTTGAATTTATAACAAGGTCTTTGAAACATTTTACAATATTTCAAAATAAATTCTTTAATCCACTCTCATGCCATGTGCAGCGCCTGCATCATCCTAGTTTGAGCCCGCGCCTAACGGACCCGCAGGGACGTGACCGGCTGTACGAGCAGGTGACGCAGTCTGCAGTGTTTTAAATCACTACTGAATTAGAATTCACTCTGGTTTATAATGTTTTAAATCACTACTGAATTAGAATCCACTCTGGTTTATAATTGTGCATCGGTTACCTACACATCGAAACAGTATTAGGCTAACGGATGGATTGTGTTAAATATAGGCTAGTATTTTGAAATGTACGTTCGAAATAACTAAAATAAGGTGGCGATTGTACATTAATACAGATGTCTAAAGTAACATGGTCCAGTGAAAAAAAACAATATTTGCCATGCTATTAAATATATCATCAGTCTTATCGACCGATATTTTAACAATAACGAATATTGGGTTATCAGTGTAATATTTCGTTATTTTTTTAGACTACTGTTGTAGATTTTTCAGACTAAACGAATTAAATGACGTCTGTCGCAACAAAATGCTTACAAATTATTCCGTTTTCCGTTGTTTCATCAGAATCAGAAACAGATTTGTCAAGTAGGTATACGCCTACCTGAAAATGACTCTGGTGTATGGGTGCAT
>NC_137917.1:29168778-29173778 GCF_963457725.1 Sprattus sprattus
TGGCTGAGTCACTGATTGGCCGAGACATCACATCATTGGCTGAGTCACTGATTGGCTGCAGGGAGCTCCGCCCTGGTCACACTCAGATGAACTCGCGTCTCCGTGGCCTTTGTGCTTCCTCTCCTTGGAGTGGGAGATCCTTTGCACTCACGTACACACACACACACACACACACACACACACACACACTTCACTCACACACACTCACACTCAGTCTGAAGCTCTTCTCCTGTCAGTCTAAAGCTCTTCTCCTGTCAGTCTAGAGCTCTTCTCCTGTCAGTCTAGAGCTCTTCTCCTGTCAGTCTAAAGCTCTTCTCCTGTCAGTCTAGAGCTCTTCTCCTGTCAGTCTAAAGCTCTTCTCCTGTCAGTCTAAAGCTCTTCTCCTGTCAGTCTAGAGCTCTTCTCCTGTCAGTCTAAAGCTCTTCTCCTGTCAGTCTAGAGCTCTTCTCCTGTCAGTCTAGAGCTCTTCTCCTGTCAGTCTAGAGCTCTTCTCCTGTCAGTCTGAAGCTCTTCTACTGTCAGTCTAAAGCTCTTCTCTCTTCTCCTGTCAGTCTAAAGCTCTTCTCCTGTCAGTCTAAAGCTCTTCTCCTGTCAGTCTGAAGGCCTCCTCGTGTGTCAGTCTAGAGGCCTTCTCCTGTCAGTGTAAAAGTCTGGCACACAGTCATCTGGCGTGGCCTCCCACCACACGTCCACGCGCTGCCAGAGATGCTGTTTGAGGGTTAGGGTTAGACGTGGTTCTGCGTGGGTTTGCATTGCAGTGAAATACAATACAATGTGTGTGTGTGTGTGTGTGTGTTTATGAGCAGAACTCCCTGCTGAGGACCGCCTCTGACAGAGAGGAGCGCCTGAGCACATAGTTTACACAGGAGGGAGGAGTGGAGAGGAGAGGAGAGGAGAGGAGAGAGGGGTGGAGAGGAGAGGAGAGGAGAGGAGAGGAGAGGAGAGAGGGGTGGAGAGGAGAGGAGAGGAGAGGAGAGGAGAGGAGAGAGGGGTGGAGAGGAGAGGAGAGGAGAGGAGAGGAGAGGAGAGGAGAGGAGAGGAGGAGAGGGGAGAGGAGGAGAGGAGGAGAGGAGTTGAGGAGAGGAGAGGAGGAGAGGGGAGAGGAGAGGGAGAGGAGAGGAGTTGAGCAGAGGAGAGGAGAGGAGTTGAGCGGAGGAGAGGAGAGGAGTTGAGCGGAGGAGAGGAGAGGAGAGGAGAGGAGGAGAGGAGAGGAGAGGAGAGGAGAGGAGAGGAGAGGAGAGGAGCGGAGGAGAGGAGAGGAGTTGAGCGGAGGAGAGGAGAGGAGAGGAGAGGAGAGGAGGAGAGGAGAGGAGAGGAGAGGAGTTGAGCGGAGGAGAGGGAGGAGAGGAGAGAAGAGGAGAGGAGAGGAGTTGAGCGGAGGAAAGGGAGGAGGAGAGGATAGGAGAGGAAAGGGAGGAGAGAGAGGAGAGGAGAGGGAGAGGAGGGTGGATTAGGCGGAAGTGTTATGTGTGTACCAGTGGCGGCTGGTGGTTTTTAAAGTGAGGGAGGAAGGACTGCGCGCTTGGTTGCCATTGGCCCGTTTGTACTGTTGGTGGCATAAGTATGTGAGACTCAAGTTGTTTCAGGGTGTTTTGGTGAACTACAGCACAAAATAGCCGGGAGGGATAATTTTGTGAATAAAATTGATAAATTCACCAGTGGCAGCATTGTACTTTGAAAGCTGGTGGGCAGCATGTCTTTGATGGACTAGTCCAGGCCAGAAGGAAAGGATGCAAAGGCAATTAGTCAAATCAGGACTACTCTTGATTTGTAAAACTAAATAAAAGATTCTGGGCCAATCATTGGGCCTATTTTTTCCACTCAATGACTGAAGCTATTGGTTGTAATATGTCTGATTATTTTCAGCTACAATTGTTTTAAGAAGAATGAAGACACAAGACCATAATTGATGCCATTTCAAATGCATCATGCTCTGAATCATTCACTTACATCCTTTTTCTCAAGTATTATTGGCTAGAAAAACGGCGTTCCTGAATTGTACCGTGGTCATCAACATAGCGCAAGATGACAGACAGCTGAGAATGACAGCTAATGTCTGTGGTCTCGTCAATTTGCCAGGAAAAGAAGTGTGCCCTGTTAAGTTCCTTTTCTAGCTCTGTTTCAATCGAATGGTGAATAGCTGCAATTAGATCGTTCTGGATTGTTTTTGACATGCCTGTGAGAAGACGGTGGAGCTTTCCAGATGTTCTGCCAGAACACGGTCATACTTCGCTATCACCTCCGCAAGTTCCCTGTAATTGCCCTTGTTGTCAGAATTTTCCCCTTCGTTATGCCCCCTGAAAGACAACTCTAGCATGCCTAGGTAAGCCGTTGCATCTAACAGACGTTTTACCACCTCCCTATTGCCACGCACTTTAGCGTTGTGCTGTTGAATTTGCAGCCGCACACCCTCATCCACTAACCGCTCTATAGGCATGGTGCCGCCTAGAAATGAAAGGCGGATAGCAGCACCAACGTGGTCTTGACATTTGTCGTGGCGCTTGGTTGCCCTGTCAATATTTTTTATATCAGTAAATCCATGAAAAGACCACGTTGGAGAGTTGACATTCATTAGTAAACAGGGCCAGCAATATAACCGATTGTTGGTAATGCTACCAGTCACCCACGAGTAGCCTACCTAGCAAACCATGTAGCACTCACGACACTGACTCTGCCGTTGCTTTTGGTGATTTCAATCTTTGGAATTGGTCTACCTGTTGCTTTACAGTTTTTATCCATTGCTTTGGGCAATTTATCGAAACCGAAATTACATTCTCAAAGCTCTTAGTGCATTTGGCAAAATAGCCTATATGGTTCAGCACAACTACATAGATCACCTTCAAAAGGTCATATCTCACCCAAAACAGTTAAGTCAAGCTTCAAAACCAAATCATTTTCTCATAAAAATAGTCAATGCCCCCAAAATGAAAAGTTCCTTCCCGAAAAGAAAAGGACATTCTCCAAGCTTTAAATATATTTGTCAAAATAACCTAGATGGTTTATCAATACACTATGGCACACCTGCAAAAGGTCATATCTCTCTCAAAACAGACAACTCATCAATTAAAACTAATTCCTTTTCTCATACTAATAGTCAGTGCCCCCAAAATGAAAAGTCCCTTTGGCATTGTTTAAACTCTGCAGGTCAAAACGTTTAGATGTTTTGTCAGTATGGCAGTGGACCATAGAAATATCCCTCAAGTGCACATTTCAATCTTGGCTCAGTCCTTTGACACTGAATGTTTCCTGTTTTCTTTCCAGAATACTTTGTGTATCAAACAGAAAAAAGAATAATTCAAGCGTAGCCTACAAGGTAGCACTCATACTGCACTCATACTACCATGGAAACTGTTACAGTTATTGCCATACATCGTGGTAACAGTATCAGAAAATGCGTACAGCACAATATACTGTCATACAATAAGCACATCAAAACTAAAATGATGTATAGCCTACACTAACAACACAACCTGGAGCTTATGGGTATTGTATGGGCCAAGGCTGGGAATGTGGGTGACTACACTATTCTCTAAAATGGCATCACACATGGTGATGTTGCCTCCGCGCTGGCCTGGGACATCCGCCGTTGCTCCTCTTCTTCTTCCTCCTCTTCCTCTAACAGGCAGTTGCCCTTGGTTGTTTCCCTGGCCAGGTGCTTCCATGTTCATAAATTGTACTGAACTTGGTCAAGCTCTAGATATTTGATGGAAGCATTTATACTCCTGGATAGGACCTGTCAGCTAACTAAACTTACTGTGTGATTGGTGATCGGATGTGTGAATCTCCCCCTTGATTAGTAAAGTTCTAGTTGCACCTGAAAATTAAGCTGATGATCCAAGAGATCCATATTACAGGATATACCATGATGTTTTTCATGGTATTATGTGCCTGAAAGATTTTGACAGTAGAGTGAACTATTTTGCAGGTGATGATGTACTCAATGAAATTATGCCAACATGTTTTGCAGAGAACAACCACTTGACTGAGAAGCAACAGTCAGTTTAGACCAGCAAGATGTATTCAATTGGTAATTGGGCTAACTGAAGGCAATTGTACCTAACCATTTGCACAGATGTGCTAAATCATTTGAAATGTGTGCCATCTCTAGGCAATTGTACTTGTCATTTGCAAGGAGTTTCTAAAACAATTGCAATTTGATTAAATGAATGAGAAATGCCAATCTGTTGTGAACAAGTGCCCAGTGGTTTGGAGGCTTGCACGTGTTGTTTTGAGAATGTAATTTCTGTTTCGTGAAGTTGCCCAAAGCAATGGATAAAAACTGTAATGGCCAACTTGTCATTGTAACTCACCCCATGGAATGGTTTCTGTAATAAAACATGAACAATGTCCTCGGTTTCCATAGTTTACTTTATTTGCTAATTTGCTAATGTGTTCTCATTATTAAAATGATCAGAAATTCTTGCTTAACTGTGTCTCTTAGACTGAGCAGATTATCTTTCGTAGCCTAGATTTGAGGGGATAACCCCACCCACCATATCCAGGGCCTCTGCTTATTGGTTTATAGCGCAGACGTGACTCCAGCCTATTCGTTAATAGATTTTAGCGCTATCCAGACCCCTAAACTAGTCACACCCTCTCAGAGGAGGATCGTCCTCCTCTCTGCCATTGAAGTCAACGCATTCCACGAGCCGCCAGCGCAGGCAGAGAAATGAATGGGAGTCAATGGAGGGTAGAGGGAGGAAGGTCCTCCGGCAGTAATTTTCGATAGCGATAGGGGGTGCTAATGTCATCTTTACCCAGGGAAACTAACATTACATATACAAAGGTATTAAAGTAGTCCTATTTAAGGGTTTTAATTAATCACAGTAGTCTGGGCAAAGTACACTTTTTATTCTCAAAATGTTAAGGAGGATCTTCCTCCCTCTCCTCAATGGAGAAGCCGCCACTGGTGTGTACGTAGATTAACACCTAACTACAGTGGTTCATCTGAAGTGTTGTGTGTGTATGTTGCTGTTGACTTGTTTTGATGTTTGTTGTTC
>NC_137917.1:29216278-29218778 GCF_963457725.1 Sprattus sprattus
ACTTCAAAGCAAACGATTAATAACTACCAATAAACACTAGGGTAACGACTGACTAACGATAGCCAAACGCGTGCAACGTTAGTAAAACATTTCACAAACGTTCTTCAGCTTTCTCCAGCGTTTAAAATGAAACGTTGAAGAACGCTGGTCTCCATGACAACTTTTGTGCATGGTTTTTTGGACAAGCGTTCTCCGACGATCAGCGACGATACCAGCGTTCACCAGCATCCACACAGCGATCTTCTGGCGCTATACCAGCGACCATGGACGATTATCAACATTTTCTCTAACGTCATAGAACGTTTACCAGAACGTTATGGCGTGACGGGGCCTTTAGGAAGAGGGGTTGTGTGTCTTCCAGAGAGAGGGGTGTGTATGTTACAAAGTCATGAAGTGAGACCGTGTGTTAGTTTGGTGATGTGGGGGTCAGAGTTGAACACAGGAGTGATGAGGGCCTTCTGTACAGCCTATTTAACGTGTGTGTGTGTGTGTGTGTGTGTGTGTGTGTGTGTGTGTGTGTGTGTGTGTGTGTGTGTGTGTGTGTGTGTGTGTGTGTGTGTGTGTGTGTGTGTGTGTGTGTGTGTGTGGTAGATCCATCTGAAGAACCGTGAGCTGGAGAACACTAAGCTGCTGACGGAGTTGCAGATGCTGAAGGCGGTGGATGTGAACAGAGAGAACACCATCGCTCAGCTCACGGACGAGGTCGCTCGCCTTAAGACCTGCCTCACCGACCGAGAACAACAGCACCGCCAGCTCCTGGCCAACTCCAGCCCCACGGTACACACACACACACACACGCACTCCACACACACGCACTCCACACACACGCACTCCACACACACACACATACACACACACACACACACACACACACACACACACACACATACACACTCACTACACAAACATACACTCACTACGCAAACACACACACACACAGACCCACACACAGACCCACACACACACACACACACACACACACACACACACACCGCCAGCTCCTGGCCAACTCCAGTCCTACGGTACTGTTATGTCCCCGTCTAGGGCTTTAGGACATGGCAAAAGTTTTAAAACACGGGCAGACAACGGAATAAAAATAACCGTGTATTTATTTGGCAAAGAATAGAATCATTAAACTAAGGCTCAAAAAGAACTTAAAGCCCCATTATGCAACAATTATACTTCAGGATTAGGGTTAGGATAAGCAGTTTAACCTTAAAATAACAGCTTAAAAAAAAATTGGGTCGCTACAATGACTTTTAATATGGAGAATCGCCTCCGTGCCATTGCCATACCTGGGTCCATAGGCATATACAGTGCCACTTAAAAGTATGTGAACCCCTTGACCACTTAGGAGTTTTCTGTTGTTTTACCATGATTTTTCATTTTTTTCATCACCAATTTTCCATAGAAGGAATGTCAGGTTTATGTTTATCATTTGCATGTACTTTTTTTTAGAGGGAATTGTTTGAGTAGCCAAAAGACTACATGAAACATGGAATTAGTCCATTTCAAAAGTTAGTGAACCCCCAGCTGAATTGGTAAAGTCAAGCAGGTAACAGATTCAGTGAAACTTACTTTGGTGCTTAATTAGTCAATTTAGCAAACCGTCATCATCTGAGACATCCTTAGGGAAAGGTTTGGGCAACACAGATTAAAAGAGAGAGGAAACCAACCAAACTACTGTAGTGCCAAGGTGTACCCACACAGATCAACAATGCCGAAAGGAAACGAGATATCCGAGAACATCAGGAAGAAGGTTCTGACAGCCCATCAGTCTTGGGAAAGCTATAAGACCATCTCCAAAAGATTCCAGCTCCATCCATCCATCCAAGACAAATAATTTAGAAATGGAGGGCATTCAACATGACCGCATCTCTGCCTAGAAGTGGACGCCCATCAAGACCATCACCAAGAAGCACCAGAAGAAGAATAAATCAGGTAAAAGTCAACCCACACATCACCTCTAAAGAGTTTCAGACCTCTCTGGCAGCATCTGGGGTAAATGTACATGGGTCTACAATCAGACAAAAATTGAATAGACATGACATTCATGATCGGGTTGCTAGAAGGAAGCCTCTGCTCTCAAGAAAGAACAAAACTGCCTGTTTCAACTTTGCCCGAGAGCACTTGGATAAACCAAAGGCCTTCTGGAAGTCCCTTCTTTGGACAGATGAGTCCGAGATAGAATTATTTTGTCACGATCAAAACCAACAATTTTTGTCTGATTGTAGACCCATGTACATTTACCCCAGATGCTGCCAGAGAGGTCCGAAACTCTTTAGAGGTGATGTGTGGGTTGACTTTTACCTGATTTATTCTTCTTCTGGTGCTTCTTGGTGATGGTCTTGATGGGCGTCCACTTCTAGGCAGAGATGCGGTCATGTTGAATGCTCTCCATTTAAAAATTATTTGTCTTGGATGGATGGATGGAGCTGGAATCTTTTGGAGATGGTCTTATAGCTTTCCCAAGACTGATGGGCTGTCAGTACCTTCTTCC
>NC_137917.1:29228778-29230725 GCF_963457725.1 Sprattus sprattus
ACACTGAGGAACTAGAACTCTTTCTTTAGATCACCGTGACACTGAGGAACTAGAACTCTTTCTTTAGATCACCGTGACACTGAGGAACTAGAACTCTTTCTTTAGATCACCGTGACACTGAGGAACTAGAACTCTTTCTTTAGATCACCGTGACACTGAGGAACTAGAACTCTTTCTTTAGATCACCGTGACACTGAGGAACTAGAACTCTTTCTTTAGATCACCGTGACACTGAGGAACTAGAACTCTTTCTTTAGATCACCGTGACACTGAGGAACTAGAACTCTTTCTTTAGATCACCGTGACACTGAGGAACTAGAACTCTTTCTTTAGATCACCGTGACACTGAGGAACTAGAACTCTTTCTTTAGATCACCGTGACACTGAGGAACTAGAACTCTTTCTTTAGATCACCGTGACACTGAGGAACTAGAACTCTTTCTTTAGATCACCGTGGCACTGAGGAACTAGAACTCTTTCTTTAGATCACTGAGGAACTAGAACTCTTTCGGTTTGTGTGTAAGTCACTTAGACATCCCTTCACTCTGATTGGATGTCCATAGCCTCATATTCATCTGCAGCCTATCAGAGTCCAGCCTCATATTCTGCCAGCCAATCAAATGATCAGCTCATGCTCTTCTGCTCCAATCAGGTAAAGGGTTTGAGCAGCACTGACTCTTCCTGAGAGAATCTTTTTGAGACTCTAACCCGAATCTTTCTTTTAAGAACACGCGCTGTGTGAGAGGGTTAGGTGAGAGGGGTATATTAGGTTAGGGGTGTTTAACGCTCATGAAGTATTTACTTTAGTCACATGATTTACTCCTCTATGTTTTTAATCACCTTTGATTTTAGCCGCATGCTGACTCGAGGTTTCTTTCCTGTCGAGGCTCTGTATTGAGCTAGAAGCGTGTGTCCCTGCGTCTGGACTCGGGAGTGTGTGTGTGTGTGTGTGTGTGTGTGTGTGTGTGTGTCCTGTATTCATTCTTTACTCATACCAATAAAGAGCTGGAAACACAGAAGTGTTCTGTTGTCTTCTTCTTTGTTGTTTCAGTGTACCCATGTTATATACGTCATATACGTCACACAGACACACACACACACACACACACACACACACAGAGGAAGAAAGTGCTCATAAGACCGTGTGACATCAGAGGCCATTTAATGTTTCAAATGTAATCAGGTCTACATTGATGAAGCAGCTTTTTTTTGTTTTTGAAGAAAGTATTGAAAGTGACCGGTGGTCTAAAACAGACTGCCGGTACCAACTTCATACACATAAGAACATAGTTCTCCAGAAACATACGAAAATATAATTTAATGCACTTACACAGACACCAATACATTCACTATACACAATATATCAAATCCTCTCCTCTCCGTTCAGACTGGCAATTTAATACTGTCACATGTAACCTAGGTAACCTAAATACAAACACCACGGCATGCACTGATGATGCCTTAATCACTGATTGGCCAGGCCCAGCTGAGGGCGGGGCGTCAGGGTTTGGTCCCGCCCCTCTCCCGATAGGCCCTGCTCCAGCACCTTTCTCGTGTCCCATTGGTGCGATTCTCTGTCACTCACGCAAAGGGGCCTGGTGACCTCATGACACCAGGGGTCAGGCAGAATCAGAATACACACACACACACACACACACACACACACACACACACAGAAGAAATCTGGATTGGCTTTCTTTCGCAGACATGTCAGGTCAGAATGGGAGGCATGAGTTCCCCACCCCATGGCACTCAACCGGCACTCAGCCGGCACTCAGCCGGCACTCAACCGGCACTCAGCCGGCACTCAACCGGCACTCAACCGGCACTCAACCGGCACTCAGCCGGCCTGCTTGTGGCCCACTTGGTCCTGGGCTGCCATCTTGGTCCACAATTCAAAGGCAACCAGACAGAAGTGTGTGTAGAACCCCCGACTCAAGAGCCACA
>NC_137917.1:29350925-29353425 GCF_963457725.1 Sprattus sprattus
GTTTATCACAGTGTGAGACAGCCAACAAACTTAGTCTTTTTTTCCGAGGGTTTGAGGAAAAGCATATTGTAGCAATCTCAGTCACTACGCATTGAGGGTTTTCCGTAATGATTCCTTTTTTAATTAACATCCATGGCACATCACGGACGTGCGGGCAGGGAGGCAGAATAACTAGCCAAACTAAGAATGATGAAATAAAATAAATATGAATGCTTCTGTACTGATCTGTGCTATAAATGTAATGTCTGCATGATTCCAATACAATGCATACATAGGAAGGTGACCAAGTGTCTAGCTTTAACATATTGAGCTTTCCACAGGCCTTCAAAGATGGTGCAACAGAACGAAGAGCTCACCGGTCAAATTGTCTGATTGGAATTTCTTTAAAAATCCCGTCTCGCAAACACAATTTTGACAACAATCCTAATATTACGTAAGGCCTATAAAGCAAACGTGCACTGCCCTTATTATGTTTAAAAGGAACAGGCTAATCTGCCGTTAGAAAGTTATTTAACAACACGCATATGCTGCATTTTAAAGCGCAAACCCTCGGTTTCAAACGAGGAGCGAACTGAGTGAGAAGGATCCAACATGGCCAAGCAGACTAGCCTTAAAAGCTTTTTTTCAGAGGCCAAAAACATCTGATGAGGGTAAACCTTCTGACGAGGATGAACCTGTAATACCTGCAGTGTTGCGCGTTTCCTTTTATTACCGTGCGTGAGCGCGCGGAAGAGCCGAGAGCGGTATTGCAGACAGAGATTTTGAAAAATTATAGCACTCGCCTCATATTGAAAATTGGAGCTGTGAACGTAGTTCAAAATTATGAATTATCAACAATGAACTGAGCAAGTTCATGTAGAAAGTGAACTTTCCAAACACTGAATACCTGAAGCCCTAGATGTTCGAACAGCATCACCAAAGAAAAAGCTGAAATGTCGGGCGTTTATGTCGTTATGGAGTGACAAGTTCTCTTGGCTCAGGTGCGAGGTAATTGATAGTCACAGTAAAATGTGCAAAGGATTCACAAGAGGGTCGAATAATTTAAGAATCTCTGCTCTCAATGAACAGAGCAATGACCATGTTGCGGCGCTCATTTTAACGCCACAGCAGGTTGCGCTTAAAGGCCACTTATTGACGCGCATCAGACATAAATGTTTTTGTTTCCCATTGTAAACTTAGGAAAATAAACATGTTGCATTCTAAACTACCTGATTATGTTATTATTTAAGCTATGCAGGCCGTCAGTTTTCTTCAATGGGCTAATTTAGAAGCAGAAATAGGCTAGATATTTGGCCGGCTTATCATTAAAATGTCGGGCAAATGAAAATCATTTTTCTCTAGCGGAACTTCTGGTTCAGAGAGGACCATCAGAGGACCAAATAAGAACGGTCCCTAAAAGTCCGTTTTAAGGCTCATGCGAACGTCACGCAGAGGACCTGCAGGTAAAGGTTACGGGACGTTTTTAAATGACGTCCTGGGGATGTGTGCTGAGTTACCAAATTATAACGTTCCTTAATAGTCCGTTTTAAGGCTCATGCGAACGTCACGCAGAGGACCTGCAGGTAAAGGTTACGGGACGTTTTTAAATGACGTCCTGGGGATGTGTGCTGAGTTACCAAATTATAACGTTCCTTAATAGTCCGTTTTAAGGCTCATGTGAACGTCACGCAGAGGACCTGCAGGTAAAGGTTACGGGACGTTTTTAAATGACGTCCTGGGGATGTGTGCTGAGTTACCAAATTATAACGTTCCTTAATAGTCCGTTTTAAGGCTCATGCGAACGTCACGCAGAGGACCTGCAGGTAAAGGTTACGGGACGTTTTTAAATGACGTCCTGGGGATGTGTGCTGAGTTACCAAATTATAACGTTCCTTAATAGTCCGTTTTAAGGCTCATGCGAACGTCACGCAGAGGACCTGCAGGTAAAGGTTACGGGACGTTTTTAAATGACGTCCTGGGGATGTGTGCTGAGTTACCAAATTATAACGTTCCTTAATAGTCCGTTTTAAGGCTCATGCGAACGTCACGCAGAGGACCTGCAGGTAAAGGTTACGGGACGTTTTTAAATGACGTCCTGGGGATGTGTGCTGAGTTACCAAATTATAACGTTCCTTAATAGTCCGTTTTAAGGCTCATGCGAACGTCACGCAGAGGACCTGCAGGTAAAGGTTACGGGACGTTTTTAAATGACGCCCTGGGGACGTGTGCTGAGTGACCAAATTATAACGTTCCTTAATAGTCCGTTTTAAGGCTCATGCGAACGTCACGCAGAGGACCTGCAGGTAAAGGTTACGGGACGTTTTTAAATGACGCCCTGGGGACGTGTGCTGAGTGACCAAATTATAACGTTCCTTAATAGTCCGTTTTAAGGCTCATGCGAACGTCACGCAGAGGACCTGCAGGTAAAGGTTACGGGACGTTTTTAAATGACGTCCTGGGGACGTGTGCTGAGTGACCAAATTATAACGTTCCTTAATAGTCCGTTTTAAGGCTCATGCGA
>NC_137917.1:29355925-29370925 GCF_963457725.1 Sprattus sprattus
GTCTACAACACCTTCATCCAGGCCGCCAGTGAGTCCTTCACACACACACACACACACACACACACACACACACACACACACACACACACACTCACCTACGACCTCTACAACACCTTCATCCAGGCCGCCAGTGAGTCCTTCACACACACACACACACACACACACACACACACACACACACACACACACACACACCTCACCTCTGAACTATGACCTTTGACATGAACTAGTACTACACGACCCTTCAGTATTATGGGATTGTGTGTGTACGTGCGGAATAGTGTTAGTATTATGGAATGCTGTTTGTATGTGTAGAGGTAGTAAAGTATTTGTGTTTTGGGATGTGTGTGTGTTTGGGCGTGCATGTGTGTGTGTGTGTGCGTGTGTGTGTGTGTGTGTGCGTGTGTGTGTGTGTGTGTGTGTGTGTGTGCGTGCGTGTGTGTGTGTGTGTAGAGGTTCCTGACTCTGAGGCACGGTTAGAGGCCATCCATGAGTCCCTGCTGCAGCTCCCTCCTGCTCACTACGAGACGCTCCGATACCTGATGATGCACCTCAAGAGGTCAGGCACTGCACCTCTAAACACACACACACCTGATGATGCACCTCAAGAGGTCAGTCACTGCACCTCTAAACACACACACACCTGATGATGCACCTCAAGAGGTCAGTCACTGCACCTCTAAACACACACACACCTGATGATGCACCTCAAGAGGTCAGTCACTGCACCTCTAAACACACACACACCTGATGATGCACCTCAAGAGGTCAGTCACTGCACCTCTAAACACACACACACACCTGATGATGCACCTCAAGAGGTCAGTCACTGCACCTCTAAACACACACACACCTGATGATGCACCTCAAGAGGTCAGTCACTGCACCTCTAAACACACACACACCTGATGATGCACCTCAAGAAGTCAGTCACTGCACCTCTAAACACACACACACCTGATGATGCACCTCAAGAGGTCAGTCACTGCACCTTTAAACATACACACCTGTACACCTGGCCAGCTCAACACACACACACTCACACACACTCACACACACACACCTTAGCGGCTCTCCTGTACCCACATTCCCCAAAGCTCTGAATCTAAGACATACAAGCCCTGACATCCCAGAGGAATGCTATGATGCGGAGTAGCTATGATGTCACAGAGGAATGTAAGCAGGGAGGAGCTATGATGTCACAGAGGAATATTATCAGGGAGTAGCTATGATGTCACAGAGCAATGTTATCAGGGAGTAGCTATGATGTCACAGAGGAAAGTTAGCAGGGAGGAGCTTTGATGTCACAGAGGAATGTTAGCAGGGAGTAGCTATGATGTCACAGAGGAATGTAAGCAGGGAGTAGCTATGATGTCACAGAGGAATGTAAGCAGGGAGTAGCTATGATGTCACAGAGGAATGTTAGCCGGGAGTAGCTATGATGTCACAGAGGAATGTTAGCAGGGAGTAGCTATGATGTCACAGAGGAATGTTAGCAGGGAGTAGCTATGATGTCACAGAAATGTTAGCGTGGAGTAGCTATGATGTCACAAAGGAATGTAAGCAGGGAGTAGCTATGATGTCACAGAAATGTTAGCAGAGAGTAGCTATGATGTCACAGAGGAATGTTAGCAGAGAGTAGCTATGATGTCACAGAGGCATGTTAGCAGGGAGTAGCTATGATGGTGGAGGGCTTCACACAGATATGAATGGATGTGGTTCCATACCCTGGCATATATCAGTATATACTTATATATTACCCTGACATATATCGGTTTACACTTATATACTACCCTGACATATTTCACTATATACTGTACTATCATGGCTCGTATCCGATCTCCACTGTGATCTCGTTCTACCAGGGTGACCATGTATGAGAAGGACAACCTGATGAACGCTGAGAACCTGGGCATCGTGTTTGGACCCACGCTGATGCACCCCCCCGACCAGAGCACCCTGGCGTCACTCAACGACATGCGCTACCAGAAGGTCATCATACAGCTTCTGATCGAGCAGGAGGACGTTCTGTTCTAACTCCACACGAGGACGTTCTGTTCTAACTCCACACGAGGACGTCCTGTTCTAACTCTACACACGCGAGGACGTCCTGTTCTAACTCTACACACAGGAGGACGTTCTGTTCTAACTCTACACACAGGAGGACGTTCTGTTCTAATTCCACAGGAGGACGTTCTGTTCTAATTCCACACGAGGAGGACGTTCTGTTCTAACTACACACACAGGAGGACGTCCTGTTCTGTCCTGTTTTATCTGGACTCCAGGACGTCAACTTGTAACCCGCCACCAGGAGATCCAGAACTGAACGCGAGGATCTTTCAGCTGAACACGAGGATGCTCTCTTTCAACTGAACATGAACATGCTTTAACTCAACACTACAGTTTTCTGTTTGAACTGGACCTAATTACTTCCTCATTTCAATGGACATCAGATTGTCCTTTTTCATTGAACACAAGAACCTGGACATGGGGACACTCTGTGAGCTGGACATGGGGACACTCTGTGTGAGTTGGACATGGAGACACTCTGTGTGAGTTGGACATGAAGACACTCTGTGTGAGCTGGACATGGGGACACTCTGTGTGAGCTGGACATGGGGACACTCTGTGTGAGTTGGACATGGAGACACTCTGTGAGCTGGACATGGGGACACTCATAGGGACACTCTGTGTGAGCTGGACATGAAGACACTCTGTGTGAGCTGGACATGGGGACACTCTGTGTGAGCTGGACATGGGGACACTCTGTGTGAGCTGGACGTGCGGACGCAGAGCTGGAGCTGCGGATGAGGGCGACGTCTGAAGCAGAGGGGCCACAGGTAGATCAGGTGGAGCTGCAGCATGCGATCAGGTGGAGCTGCAGCATGCGATCAGGTGGAGCTGCAGCATGCGATCAGGTGGAGCTGCAGCATGGATCAGGTGGAGCTGCAGCATGCGATCAGGTGGAGCTGCGGAATGCGTTAG
Source organism: Sprattus sprattus (assembly GCF_963457725.1). Lineage (NCBI taxonomy): Eukaryota > Metazoa > Chordata > Actinopteri > Clupeiformes > Clupeidae > Sprattus > Sprattus sprattus. The sequence goes on from NC_137917.1 coordinate 29,358,911, forward strand.
TGTGACTGCAGAACGTCCATTGAGGAGGACGGTGGCTGTTTCTCAAGGTCAAGGAAGGATCCTTAACAACTGTTTCAAGGATGCTAGGTCAGCAATACCACTAAAGGACTGTTCCGATGTTCTTTGAATCTACCAATGGCTGTGTCCTTCATTCAGAGAATTTTCAAGGATGCTGTTGGAGTATCCTCTGTGATCTTAAAGCACCTTCATCTCTACTTAGCAACCTGTATAAGGTGCCATTCTGTCCCAATGGTGTGTGTGTGTGTGTGTGTGTGTGTATGTGTGTGTGAGTGCGTGTGTGTGTGTGTGTGTGCGTGTGTGTGTGTGTGTGTGTGTGTCAGTGTGTGTGTGTGTGTGTGTGTGTGTGTGTGTTAGGGTTGTGCCGATGGACGATATCATCGTCCATCGTCATTTTTGACCCACCATCACGATGGATGGTAACCATCGTGATGCCACTACCCCCCCCCCCATATGAATTAAAGTCAGGCATGAAAATTAAATAGGCTACTGCTACAATATGCCAATATTGGCTTATTTAGGGCCAATAGTTTTCCGCATAAAAAAAAAACAGCCGTAAAATGCCTTTCCGCACGTTAACTGTATGAAAACTTTCTGTTGATAGTGATGTTGCCTAGCAACGTCGTCTGCGTACCGGCTGCAGCTCCCTTAGGATAGTGACAGTTCAGTTTGTCGCCAAGTAGTTGACCGTACTGTGCCTTATACATTTCCAATGCTTCTTGTTCGACCTGTATGTGAGGCATTATGTGCATACCTAATGAAAGTAAGGGTTTTCATGAAGTTGCTAATGTGATAGATTGTGTATTAAATTAAATACCAAATTTTGGGCTACCTGCGAGTGCTATCAGTAGTAATTAGCATGCTAAGCGGAGATTTAGCTATGTTCTGTTCTTATGTTGATACGCTGTAATAAAGATGGTTCAATCCTGTTAAGATTTCGACTGGATGAGATATGAATGAGATCCATGTTGCCTAGTGTAATGTCCACTATTATATTTATCTATATGTATAACTAAGCCTGCTCCTGCGTCGGGAAACTTGCTCATTGTCAACAGAAATATGACGTTCAACTTTAGCGAAAGCATTAACTTCAGCGCAATGGCTACAAAATAGAATAGACACGAAGGTGTTGATATAAACAGTACAACCCACCCTTACCACTACACCCCCCCCCCCCCCCCCCCCCCCCCCGACGACATGTGTACGATATCATCGTCCATCACGATGTTTCAATGTAAACATCGTCTTCTGTCAAATAAGGAGACATCGCCCAACCCTAGTGTGTGTGTAAGTCTGTGGGGGACAGTAAGTAAATGCAAAGCACTTTTCCAAAGAAGGACATGAAAGAGTAACTTACGTGACCTGCATTCAGTGTTCGGTTAATAGTCGATCAAGAATGCTTATCTGCCAGACTTAAATAGCCAAGAATGTCATTTACATCTAAAATGGCAAAGTTAGTAAGAAAAAAAAAAGAAAAAAACGACAAATCAAATTGGTGCCAATGTTTACAAATGTGCAGAGGACACTCCCTTCCTTAGCCATAGCCTCAGACACAGGTGACTTATAACATCCTTAGCCATAGTCTGAGACACACACACACACACACACACACAGGTGACTTATAACATCCTTAGCCATAGTCTAAGACACACACACACACACACACACACACACACACAGGTGACTTATAACATCCTTAGCCATAGCCTCAGACACAGGTAGATCAGGTGACTTATAACATTCCACATCTGCTTATGGGCATGAGTGGACGAGTGACTTCTTGCCAAAGGCCGGGTAGGTGGAATGGGGAAGGTTCTATCGTCTTCCTCTACTGTTGCCATGACAACCTGCTGAGGAACCTCATCGTTAATCTATGGGCAGTCCCCAGAGAAGCTGGATGAATGGATGTATTATTTGATAATTTAAGATCTTTTATAGATACGATTGTTGAAAAATATTAGTTTGAAAATTTTGAAAACATAAATGGTGTGATGATGTTATTTATCAAATCCAACTGCTAAATAAGAATTTAATTTCAGCGAGCATGTTTCTCCCTCGACTCTGCGATCACAGATGTTATGATGCTGAGCTCAGAAATGCTGTCAAATATGTATCATTAACCCCTCCACTCCTGAACTCCTCTGGGTTACACAGCATTTAGCCTCACCAGGCCAGACACACACACACACACACACACACACACACACACACACACACACACACACACACACACACACACACACCAGGCCAGACTTTAACTTTAACACTAGTTCACAGACTGGAGCTAAGCTGCTGAAACTGTGGACTATCCCTTTAAGGGCTCAGATCACAAACATGTGATTAGAATCTTGCTAACTGAAGGTTCCATTTGATGATGCAATAATGTAGTAATCAACTCAAGCTAATGGAAGATAATGTTAATTCTAGAACTGTACGGTATTAATTTGAAATCAATTAATGGTGCTGAATACATCAATACAATTGCAATCAATTTCATTCAATATCCACCCCTAATTTTCCATATACCTGTACTTTTAGCCAAAGACTCAGTTCTCCTTTGAAACTAGAGTTCATGGGGTGTTTGGATTGATTTGGAAATCTGAAATGCTGTTAAAACTGTTATCATTCCCACCAACATCAGGCCAACATTTCACTAGTATTGTCTCCGATGTATGTTCATGTGTGTTATGTTAGAGTATATAATATCAGATGTAATGTGTTTATGAACATCTGGCTTCATGAGACCATACAGCAGCCCTCAGAAGATGATCCGTTTAAATCATCATCCAGTATTTATTTTGTGAAATGTGTGTTAAGAATGTGAAAACCTTTGTTTAATTGTATTCATTGTTTATAAATATATTTTGATGATTAAAATCTCAATTTATATTGGCTCCATGTTGATTTCAATAATCTGTGCCTTTAACAATCCGACATGTAACATCGAAGAGACAGTATGTAAAAAAATGTCACTGTACATTTTAATGCTATATGGTCATTTCAGGGTCAGACAAAACCCCCTGTCATTCCAAAGAGCTGCCCAGGCTATGCCCAGTCCGACCACCCCAAGGAAATGTAAAAACGTTACCCACAGCAACCAAGACCCCGCCAACACATCACCACAGCAACCAAGACCCCGCCAACACATCACCACAGCAACCAAGAGCTCGCCAACACATCACCACAGCAACCAAGACCCCGCTCACACATCACCACAGCAACCAAGACCCTGCCAACACATCACCACAGCAACCAAGACCCCGCCAACACATCACCACAGCAACCAAGAGCTCGCCAACACATCACCACAGCAACCAAGACCCCGCTCACACATCACCACAGCAACCAAGACCCTGCCAACACATCACCACAGCAACCAAGACCCCGCCAACACATCACCACAGCAACCAAGAGCTCGCCAACACATCACCACAGCAACCAAGACCCCGCCAACACATCACCACAGCAACCAAGAGCTCGCCAACACATCACCACAGCAACCAAGAGCTCGCCAACACATCACCACAGCAACCAAGACCCCGCCAACACATCACCAAGAACATGAGTTAGCATGCTAGCAAGCTTTTTATCAGTGCCAACGGCTGCTGTTGGTGTCTTAACGTTTCTACCTTCAGTGGTTAGATAGGGACCAGAAGTCCTACTGCTGCTATGAATGTTTTCATACTAGTAACCATCCAATACTAATCCATAATCCCATACCGCTCATTTGACCCAGGCCTAGGTATTGTTATCTCTCCACATTGTCTGTTGCATTTGTGTTTTCTTTTTAGATTTCTCTCTACAAAAATTGCTGATTTCAATTAATCCTAGTTGCACTATGAGTGTTTTGCATACTGTCCACTTGTAGGCCGTAATCTTCATAACATTTTAAAGCCCCATTATGCAACAATTATACTTCAGGATTAGGGTTAGGATAAGCAGTTTAACCTTAAAATAACAGCTTAAAAAAAATTGGGTCGCTACAATGACTTTTAATATGGAGAATCGCCTCTGTGCCATTGCGATACAAGGGTCCTTAGGCATATAACTGCGTTCTGTGGTTTTACCTGCCGCAGCCCGCCGCCCTGACTTGTTGACTTTCTGCAGATCTAGTAAGTAGCTTGTTTGCCATCTTGCTTTGTCTTGTATTGCACTTGCTTGATGTTTGACTGTGTAAGGACAGTCGTTGAGTAACTAGTTTGTCATAATGTCAAAGTCAGCACATTTCAAGAGATTTCGTTAGTTTAAGCGAATAGCTATTGATCCGTTGTGCTGCTTTAAGCTTTACAAATCGGCTGAGGAAGCTTCAGAATGGAATGTTAATTCTAGCCTTAGGAGTGGCTGAATGCAAGATTAATTTAAACAAGCATATTTGTAAATGAGGGAACCCATTAATATAAATGAAGGGCTTTTACATGGTTTCAAGGTCAAACAAAGGGGGAATGAAGGTGTATTTTAAGTGTTTTATGTTTTATAACCAGGTCTCACAAACACACACAACACACGCACGCACACACACACACACACAAACACTGTTTCCAGCAGGTAACTTCCTCGCTCTACTGAAAGCGTGGGCAGACAGGTGGAGTCACACACACACACACTCACACACACACACATACACACACACACAGACACACACACACACCTACACACACACTCACACACACACACACACACACACACACACACACACACACACAGCAGCACACAGGTGGAGTCGGTGTCCCAACATGGCTTACTCATTCAGCTCAGGTGCTGGGGTGAGTTACTATGGCAATAGGAGTGGTAACATTCTTTGTTAAATCACAACCTGAAACCGGTTCCCTGCACCCTCTGTGTGTGTGTGTGTGTGTGTGTGTGTGTGTGTGTGTGTGTGTGTGTGTGTGTGTGTGTGTGTGTCCACGCCATGGGGACTAGACTGTGGGAGGTGCAACAGGTTTGCCTACAGGTAGGCCTGATCTCTCTGGGACCGGCCATTCATACCTGTTTGGAACACACAGACACAGAACCCAACACATTGGGCGTGTTGATGTGTCTCTTTCTTCAGAAGCAGTAAGTGTGTCTTCATGAGTGGTTGTTGAACTACACATGTCTGCTGGAAGGGTCTTTAGGTAGGAACCCCTCCCAACCGAACAGGTGAAGTCAGGTGAGTGGCTCTTTAAGCTGATCTCTAAAAATGTCTAAAACTCGGAATGAAACTGTTTACTGTTTAGTAACTCCCATTATCTACCTTTGCCATTTATTGTGTCTACACGTTTGAAATCCAGGCATTCCGTGTTTATACAGACCAAAAGCCAACGCAATGGCGGCCAGATATCCTTGGTGGAAATCTTTCACGTTGAAAAAGAAGAGAGACCCCACGGCGCAGGACTTGGACCGCGAGACCAACACCGAGAACGCGCCCAACGGCTCCACACCACCGGACCCGCGGGAGTACAACAGTTCTAGTTTGATCTTAGACGACACATATGATGACTCTCAGGAAGAGTCTGCGTTCAGTGAGCACACCTCCCGCCGGAACCTACGAGTGTCTCGCTCCGGTCGCTTTAAAGAGAAGCGGAAAATACGGGTAACTTTACCCGAAAATAACAACTTTTGTGACACTACCACTGCTGTGGCCAAATAACGACAATGAATTGTTGCGAATGGGATCTGGGTTTATGCATTTTACAGTTACATTGCACTCTGTTAAAAGTGAAGTTTTTTGGGAATGTGATTATGATAGGGTCTTCTTCGGTCTCAGGGCAGCGGGCTATGAATAACATGCAGCCGGAACTGGATATCAGGTCTACTGTTCTCCCCGCAGCTAACGATTTAAAACTAGCAAAAAGGCTGAAGTTTGAAACGCCGGATCGCCCTGGACTATTTCATTATTTGTCTCAATGTTTGCCAGTAATTTGTGTTAAATAGTTCGAAGGAAACGTATTTATTGATTGAGGTTGAGGTTGTGCAATGATTGTTAAATGAAGGATACCTCTGGTGTTGGTGACGAGAGTGAGTGCTAAACAGGTTATTGGTATTAGTGTAATTGATAACTTACCGTCCGCTCACACGGCCATTAATAACCATGTCCTGTTACCTACCTAGTTTATAAATAACCATGATCCATGATGCTGACATGTCCTGGAGTAACCTACCTGGTTCGCAGGTGGATGCTGGTGTTGTTAGCCCTGGCCTGTTGGTTCGAGTTTGAGCTGGTGTTCGTTGTATTTCAAAACACTGATCTAGTCAGAGACCGCCACGGACCGGCACAGACCACCTGAGTCCGGTGCCGGACCCTGGGCATGGTTTGAATGTTTCTATACCAGTTAACATCGCGTAGGTCACTCATTTGCACCAGCAAAACAAGCACTAGGCCTACTGACCGCAGGGGTGGGGGGAGGCGTGAAGCAAGTGTTGAGGGTGTGTGTGTGTGTGTGTGTGTGTGTGTGTGTCATCATGCGCCCTCTGTGCTGTATCATTGAGCAATTTACTGAAGGACATTAATGTTTAAATGAAGAACTGTTAATGAAATGAAGGATATTAACTGTTTAAATGAAGTACTGTTCATGAAAGAAAGGATATTAAGGTTTAAGTGAAGTACTGTTCATGATATAAAGGATATTAACTGTTTAAATGAAGTACTGTTCATGAAATAAAGGACTACCTATAGTTACCAAAATCAGGTCCTCAGTCAAATGTTGTTTAGTTACCAAGTGACAGTGGATAAGCTGTTGTCAACGGCAACACTCCGCTGTTGTCAACGGGAACACTCCGCTGTTGTCAACGGGAACACTCCGTTGTTGTCAACGGGAACACCCCATTGCAGACACATACTGTACCCCTTATGGGTGATAAGGTGCGATGAGGTGTGTGTGTGTGTGTGTGTGTGTGTGTGTGTGTGTGATGTATGGCCTTGTCACAGAACCTTAAGATAAAGATGATGAATAATCCTTGACAAAATGTAAACAATGTCACGTGATTGCATGTATGTTCGGCAGCAGCGTTGTTCAAGTACACTTCCTTCACCAGCTAGAAATATCATCACTACTTGACATGTTCTCATTTAGTTATTTATTTATGAAATATCATCACTACTGGACATGTTCTCATTTAGTTATTTATTTATGAAATATCATCACTACCTGACATGTACTCATTTAGTTATTTATTTATGAAATATCATCACTACTGGACATGTTCTCATTTAGTTATTTATTTATGAAATATCATCACTACTGGACATGTTCTCATTTAGTTATTTATGTATGAAATATCATCACTACTTGACATGATGTTCTCATTTAGTTATTTATTTATGAAATATCATCACTACTTGACATGATGTTCTCATTTAGTTATTTATTTATGAAATATCATCGCTACTGGACATGTTCTCATTTATTTAGGAACAGTAACAGGTATGTTACTGTCAGCTGGAGACCTCACCGGTTGCTATTCTTTCCTGCTGTGTTGGAAGTTTAGGCAACACCAGAACAGCAGCAAGAGTCAGAACTCCCCCTACTGTTGAAGAGTAGAACTACCATTCTCCAGAGGCTGGGTGCTGCCTGATGCAGGGCTGGCTGAACGCTAGGGAGGCTTTTCTTCTAGTCATATTTGTACATGCATACACACACACACACACACACACACACACACACACACACACTCTGCGTGTTGGTTTAGGACTTGGAAAATACGCCAGTACGAAGTTTTGTTGTAACGATTGTTAGGTATTTTCTATACCTGCGTGCTGGTTTAAGAGAGGAGTCCACCGTACGAAGATTTTTTTGTAGCAAGATAAGTTTACTTGGTAAATGATGACACAATACAGCCGTCAATGCAGTGCAGTCAATAACGTTACATCAGCACTACACTAATGGCTGGAGAACCCGGATTCTGATTAGATACAGACAATGTTCAAACATTAAAAGCCCCAGCCCAGTGCTGTCACTCTGGGCCCACAAGCCACGCCCCATGATCATGCGATGGTTTCATATCATAGTCTGGTCCCCTCTGTAGATCACAAGGTGTTATGGCACTTTTCCTGATAAGTACTTCTGTGTCCTTAACTGCTGGTCTGCACATTGAAATGTCAAGTGTTCCTTCCTGTCTTCAAGTGTTCCTTCCTGTCTTCAAGTGTTCCTTCCTGTCTTCAAGTGTTCCTTCCTGTCTTCAAGTGTTCCTTCCTGTCTATGTGTCACACTTTCTTAAACTGAAGTTCAGAGTTATGGCCTGCTGTACTCTCAGTCTGAACACTTTCCCATGTGAACCTTACTTGCCCTTTTTCTCTTGCTATATTGATACATTTCGATTTGATCTTACACAAGGTAAGTATCTCACTTGATAAGTTGGGGCACAAATATACAGCAATGGTCAACCACTCCCAGGAGAACCTAGGATCCTCCACTGATGTCCATCCTCCACTGATGTCCATCCTCACTGATGTCATTTCTGATGTTATGCCTCGTGGTTAACAGGTGGTCATGGGATCTATGACATGGTTTATCTGTTGTTCTCAGAAATAAGACATTAATGCCAAATATATTGTGTGAAACCTCTGCACCTCTGTCTCTCAGGGAATAGCTGACCACATTATCTCCCTCGAGTCCTCCAATATATCATAGGCCACATTCTCTCTTTTATCATAGGCCACATTCTCTCCTGTCCTGGGCAGCTAGAAGCTACTGCTGCAGTGACCTGACCTTTCCAGGCCTGCTTTTCCACCTAAGGACTTTGGTTTCTGAACAAGATATTTTAAAGATTGTACCTATTCTTCCTAATAAACCTATACTGAACTAAAATTATCTTACATTCCCTTGCTAGTATGAACTTGAGTAGCTCGTAGATGTAAGATACTTTCAGTTCAGTATAGTTTATTTGGTTTATTGTGCCATCCAACTAACAATTGTCTCACAGTGGCCAGGGTGTAGAGAGAACAGGCACAGGCAGATACGGCCTTTGCCCACAAACTGGTCAAATGGAATGTGAGCTATGCTACATTATAAGTTATAGCTTGGCCTCTGAAGAGGTGGTGTGTGTGTGTGTGTGTGTGTGGTGCCCCTTGATTGACCTCACAGATAATATGGGGGAACCAGGCAGAATCGAACAGGCTGAGTATTGTGGTCCCCCAGGATATGAGACCTCCCTGTGAGAACAGGGTCCGTTAGAAAGAGGAAGAGGAAGAGCAAGAGGCAGTGCAGAGGCACCCGCACGCTGCTGAAACAGAGAAAGGAGGGGCCAGGCACACACATGTTTCACCCTCTCCACACACAGACAGCCCCCAGGCACACACACACACACACACACACACACACACACACACACACACACACACACACACATAGACAGGCTAGCACACACACAGACAGCCCACACCCTCGGAGCTGCAGGCCAGATGAGGGGAGAGAGACACGGACCTAACCCTAACCCCAGAAACCAGCGTGGAGGATGAGGACAGGAGTGAACGAGAGTCTCTCCCGGTGTCTACAGGAGACCAGGTCTACGTTAAGGTGAAGGGACGACCACACTGCTCAGAGCCAAAGTGGACAGGATCCTACAACGTAACGGCGCTGGCTGACAGATCGGTAAGGATTGAAAAAGAGGGAGATAACAACTGGCATCATTTCTCACATTGTGCACTGGCTGAAACTAAAGAACATGTATCTGACTAACGTCTTCATAGCGTGGATAGTAGCACTGTTAATGGGGGAAGTACATCCAGCTGTCTACGACCCTATGTCTTTGCCTACTGATACTAATACTGCACCTGGTGGAAAACTGACCAAGATTCTAAACCGATTGAAAGCGTTTTCTAATGAATTGAAAGAACAGTCAGGCAACGAGCGATCTGGAACACGGGGTCCATTCTTAGGCCAAGTGTTTCTAGGACTAGCGGTGGGAGTCTCCATCCTGATCACCTGTGGATGCTGCTGCATCCCGCGTATGAGAGCTCTGGCTCTCCGCACCATAGAGAGAGTAATCCACGGAAAAGATGAGAACACCGGAGCTCCCCCTAGGTACTCTCTGGAAGCACCGCCTGAATATCAGGCCACACAAATGGAAACTCTAGACAGTATAGGAGAGGAGAAGGGTCCTTTTCTGCTTTCCTCGACAGGGAGAATGGCTGGAGATGGACGATTGGAGACGGGTGAATCCAGGAAGAGTGGGGGCAACACGGAGTGGGATAACTATGGACGGAAAATACCTGAAGGTCCCTATACGTCAAATTGTCCTGTAGGCAATCCTGGGCTGGTGGAGGAGGAGGTGGAGAGGAGAGCGATCCTTATTGTAAGTATGGATTAGGCCCAGGAGCCGGCTGGATGTGCTGTGTGGTGTGTGGTGTGTGTGTGTGTGTGTGTGTGTGTGTGTGTATGTGTGTGTGTGTGTGTATGTGTGTGTGTGTGTGTGTGTATGTGTGTGTGTATGTGTGTGTGTGTGTGTATGTGTGTGTGTGTGTGTGTATGTGTGTGTGTGTGTGTGTGTATGTGTGTATGTGTGTATGTGTGTGTGTGTGTGTGTGTGTGTGTGTGTGTGTGTGTGTGTGTGTGTGGTGTGTGGTGTGTGGTGTGTGTGTGTGTGTGTGTATGTGTATGTGTGTTTGTGTGGAGCCGGCTGGATGTGCTGGAAGTGGGCAGAGATTTACAATAAATAATTTGCCAGGTTGCAGGATATAGCATGGCTATTACATACAGATGAGTTTATCTGCAGACCTGATGGTGATGATGATGATGATGATGATGATGATGATGATGATGATGTTGTTGTTTTCGATGAGAATGAGATGGCACCGAGCCCTATGATTCCAGATGCTGCTGAGGTGGCTCAGATGCTGAGTCACCACAAAATGGCGTTGAGAGAAATGTTTAACCAAGGAGAGGAGGATGTGTTTGATGAGAGTCTGTTGCAGGATGGAGAGTGGAAGAGATGTCTGCCTAGGAGAGAACAATGGGAGGCAAAGATGGCGGAGCAAGCCGACTATTTCAATGCCATGGATGACGAGTATTAAAGAAACCACAGGAGGGAAAATGGCAGAATAGAGTAGTCAGATGAGAAAGGGGGAATGGTTTTTTCCTTAAATGTGCTCGCTCATATTGCTTTCTGTGCTAGGATTTCAGATTAGGATGTTTTTGTTTGTGTATGTGTGTGTGTGTGTGTGTGTGTGTGTGTGTATGTGTGTGTGTGTGTGTATGTGTGTGTTTCCTCTCTCTTTCTATAGAAACTAGTTCATTTAATGTAAGACTGCAATTTTAGTATAAAATCTTTTAGGTTTCTCTTATTTCACAACTATACTAAATGATTAAGTAGAGTATAAAACTGCATGTATTGCGTATGTTTCATTTAAACAGTAGTCTAAAGTATAAAATGTAGTATAAAATTACAAAATGTGTGGATTTTTTATTTTTCATAAGAGTAGGTGTTTAGACATGGAAAAGTTGCGCCCCGAGGGTGACCTCTCGAGAAAAGCATCGGCAGTTCCACTGAGCCTATGGTGGAACGGATGATCTGTGGGGGGGGGCAGACATCCCGATGACGGGGTAGCACTTCAAGTGTACATTGCTTACGCTGTGCTAGTGGCTTAAGAGGGTGTTTTGATAGAGATTGTATAACATAAAAAAGAACACACCCCGAAATGTAACCTGGCTTCTTAGTGCTTTGCTTGATGTGGTGTTGATAAATGAGGTCAAAGGAGGGAATGTAAGATCATTTCAGTTCAGTATAGTTTATTTGGTTTATTGTGCCATCCAACTTACAATTGTCTCACAGTGGCCAGGGTGTGGAAAGAACAGGCACAGGCAGATACGGCCTTTGCCCACTAACTGGTCAAATGGAATGTGAGCTATGCTATATCGTAAGTTATAGCTTGGCCTCTGGAGATAAGACAGAGGTGCAGGGGTTTCACACAATATATAAGACATTAATGTCTATTTCCGGGAACAACAGATACACCAGGGCAAAGGTCCCATGACCCCCACCTGTTGACCACAAGGGGCCCACAGATGACATCAGTAAAAG
>NC_137917.1:29375925-29378425 GCF_963457725.1 Sprattus sprattus
TAGCCTATATGTTTACTGCAGATTGTGTAAACGTTATCATTACCCATAGCTAACATGCCAGTTAAATTTAAACAAGTAAGCTTGACAGCAAATATTACATAGCCTACGTCGATGGCAAATTAAACGATTGCTATTATTTGCAAGCAGTGATCGAAATAGTGCCACAGGCAGTTTTATAACCGGTGTTCCAGTTCAACTGGTTATCACGTTACAACTGGTGAAGATGTCTGATTTACTTCTCGTTAGTGGTGGTTGAATCTGAGTCAATCGGATTCAAAGATCCGAATCCTTACATTCACCCATGAGTCACGAGTCCGTGGTCTCAATTAACCCGAATCTTTCGGTTCTCGCTGCTACGGACGACATTATTAAAACAATGCACGAATGTCATCAAACTGTAGGTCTATAACAACATTAACACATCCGTTTTTCATCTGCATAGTAACTTAGATTAAGCATATTGATATACGGACCCGAAGCTGCCAGCTGCGTGTGAATAAGAACTTCCTGTAGACAGACAGAGCTGTACACAGATCCAGATCCATAGACTGAGCGAATTCATGGGTCGGATTCGTATCCGGTTGAGTGAAAGACTAACTCAAATGATTCGGGTGAAATGGGTCGGACTCGTATCCGGCTGGGTGAAAGACTAACTCAAAAGACTCAGGGGAAATGGGTCGGACTCGTATCCGGTTGAGTGAAAGACTTACTCAAAGGATTCAGGTGAAATGGGTCGGACTCGTATCCGGCTGGGTGAAAGACTAACTCAAAGGACTCAGGTGAAATTAAAAAGGATGCAAACATCGGAGATGTCGCCAACGTGACTTCTATCTGAGACTGATAGGCACGTTGGCGACATCTCCGATGTTTGCATCCTTTTTAATATTAAAATATGTCCGACCCATTCAATATGAGTCCTTTGAGTTAGTCTTTCACTCAACCGGATACGAGTCCGACCCATTTCACCTGAGTCATTTGAGTTAGTCTTTCACCCAGCCGGATACGAGTCCGACCCATTTCACCTGAATCCTTTGAGTTAGTCTTTCACCCAACCGGATAGCCTACGAGTCCGACCCATTTCACAGTCGTTTGAGTAAGTCTTTCACCCAACCTCAATTGATTGATACAGCAAGCAGGCCCGTCGTCAGATTCATTTTCTACGTTTGTAACAGCATTAATGCTACTTTCAGGCCGTGTTTAACGTGTAAGGTAAGGTAGCCTAGATAAGCTGACTTAAATCATTTGATGACTTCTTTCAGTCAAAATCGACTGTAACTCCTCTGAACCAATTTTCTTGAAATATGTTTATTTTAAACATGTCAATTCAATTAAGTAAAAATAAAAAATAAGTATCTATTCACAATTTACGAAATTTCATAGGCTATTTAATTCTGATAAGCTGCCTACCAGCCAAGCCTATCATGTTACAATTTGTTCAATGTATCTAGGCATACTGTGTGTGTGTGTGTGTGTGTGTGTGTGTGTGTGTGTGTGTGTGTGTGTGTGTGCTTGCATATTTCCCCTGGATATCCTCAAAACTGCATTACAGTGGTTTGCTGTGAGCGTGCGCATTAGGCACTAGGGAGTGGGCTGCTGGGCTCATTCAGCGACAAAATTTCGACTGATTCAGATTCAAAGGACTCAAAAGATTCGGATCTTTTTAGTGATTCACTCAAAGGACTATGAATCTTCTAAGTGAATCGAAATTCCCATCACTACTTCTCGTGTTAACTGACCTGCTGTAGATGAGAGCAGTCGCAGATTCGGCAATCCTATAAATAAGGTTCAAAGAAGTCAAATCTGGCGCTCCACTTTGTTGGTCAATGAAGGCAAACGAATGTGTCTGTTTGAACTGTCAGATTGTCTGTAATCTGCAGCATGCATGATGCCTTCTAAAAATATATAATTAGAATGCAATGGAAATCGCCAATGTGGGTCCAAACCTAAATTAAGATGTAAACCAGTTAAACTGTAACACTGCAGTGTATATTTATACTTATATTATAGTCATACAGAGAGGAGGTCGTTGTGGTGTCAGCTCTAAAGTGCAGTCGGTAGTGGCACGAGTCTAAACATCAAAACGGTTTTAGGCAGAAATATCCAGAGACCAGACTAGCACTAGCCTACACTCATTTGGTGAAGAGTTCGCCTCTCATCTCAGTATGTGCCGTTATTTCTGGTTCCTGCAGGACGTCGTAATATAATAATAATATCCCCAAATCCTGCTCAGCGTTTCCGAATCTAGGTCAGACTCGACGGCAGAAATGACGGATCAGAATTTCACGGTGCCAGTCGGGTTGCCCGTGGCAACAGTTACTTTATATCCATCAAACAAGTCAATGTCTGGCTACAGCGCAGCGGTCTTTCACTTCACAGAGTGTGGTTAACTTGGCCAGCAGAACCACCAATTAAAAGCTAACGCTAGCCCTTCACAGAACACGGGGAACTCATTCTTCAAATGGACGTCTTCAGTCTTGATTTTACTTCTTTGGCTTTGTGT
>NC_137917.1:29388425-29390925 GCF_963457725.1 Sprattus sprattus
ATTTATCATATTATATATAAGCCTCTTCTCTTCTGTGATTTATCATATTATATATAAGCCTCTTCTCTTCTGTGATTCATCATATTATATATAAGCCTCTTCTCTTCTGTGATTTATCATATTATATATAAGCCTCTTCTCTTCTCTTCTGTGATTTATCATATACTATATATAAGCCTCTTCTCTTCTCTTCTGTGATTTATCATATACTATATATAAGCCTCTTCTCTTCTCTTCTGTGATTTATCATATACTATATATAAGCCTCTTCTCTTCTCTTCTGTGATTTATCATATACTATATATAAGCCTCTTCTCTTCTCTTCTGTGATTTATCATATTATATATAAGCCTCTTCTCTTCTCTTCTGTGATTTATCATATACTATATATAAGCCTCTTCTCTTCTCTTCTGTGATTTATCATATTATATATAAGCCTCTTCTCTTCTGTGATTTATCATATTATATATAAGCCTCTTCTCTTCTCTTCTGTGATTCATCATATTATATATAAGCCTCTTCTCTTCTCTTCTGTGATTTATCATATTATATATAAGCCTCTTCTCTTCTCTTCTGTGATTTATCATATTATATATAAGCCTCTTCTCTTCTCTTCTGTGATTCATCATATTATATATAAGCCTCTTCTCTTCTCTTCTGTGATTTATCATATTATATATAAGCCTCTTCTCTTCTCTTCTGTGATTTATCATATTATATATAAGCCTCTTCTCTTCTCTTCTGTGATTCATCATATTATATATAAGCCTCTTCTCTTCTCTTCTGTGATTCATCATATTATATATAAGCCTCTTCTCTTCTGTGATTTATCATATTATATATAAGCCTCTTCTCTTCTCTTCTCTTCTGTGATTTATCATATTATATATAAGCCTCTTCTCTTCTGTGATTTATCATATTATATATAAGCCTCTTCTCTTCTGTGATTTATCATATTATATATAAGCCTCTTCTCTTCTCTTCTCTTCTGTGATTTATCATATTATATATAAGCCTCTTCTCTTCTGTGATTTATCATATTATATATAAGCCTCTTCTCTTCTCTTCTGTGATTTATCATATTATATATAAGCCTCTTCTCTTCTCTTCTGTGATTCATCATATTATATATAAGCCTCTTCTCTTCTCTTCTGTGATTCATCATATTATATATAAGCCTCTTCTCTTCTGTGATTTATCATATTATATATAAGCCTCTTCTCTTCTCTTCTCTTCTGTGATTCATCATATTATATATAAGCCTCTTCTCTTCTGTGATTTATCATATTATATATAAGCCTCTTCTCTTCTCTTCTCTTCTGTGATTTATCATATTATATATAAGCCTCTTCTCTTCTGTGATTTATCATATTATATATAAGCCTCTTCTCTTCTCTTCTGTGATTCATCATATTATATATAAGCCTCTTCTCTTCTCTTCTCTTCTCTTCTCTTCTGTGATTCATCATATTATATATAAGCCTCTTCTCTTCTCTTCTCTTCTCTTCTGTGATTCATCATATTATATATAAGCCTCTTCTCTTCTCTTCTCTTCTGTGATTTATCATATTATATATAAGCCTCTTCTCTTCTCTTCTGTGATTCATCATATTATATATAAGCCTCTTCTCTTCTCTTCTCTTCTCTTCTGTGATTCATCATATTATATATAAGCCTCTTCTCTTCTGTGATTTATCATATTATATATAAGCCTCTTCTCTTCTCTTCTGTGATTCATCATATTATATATAAGCCTCTTCTCTTCTGTGATTTATCATATTATATATAAGCCTCTTCTCTTCTCTTCTGTGATTCATCATATTATATATAAGCCTCTTCTCTGGTCTGATTTATCATATTATATATTAGCGTCTTCTCTGGTCTGCTCTAAACCCAGCTGTTGATTTAAGACTAAATCCTGATGTGTAAAACTTCATAATCGTTAAACCAAACCAAACCTGCACCGTGTGATGGGATTCGAGCGATATCTACCCGTGTTGCGCCTGAACTCGTTCGTCATTTTGGTGAACGTGAAATGAACGTTCTGTATTACTGCCCGATGATCGATACTGTGAACGCGTTCATTGTGGTGTCAATAAGGTGCCAGATTTCTAGAGACTTCCAGGTGAAAAACACACCGGTAACAGTCCTGTATCCAGCATGCTTGTGTTTTCTTCTACTGTGTATGCCTGGCAAGTGTGAGAGCGCCGGAGTTGCGTAGAGGCCGAGAGCGGTGTTGCAGGCATATAGAGCTTTTAGAAAAATTATAGCTTGCAACATAATAAAAAAAAAGAACTGAACTAGTTCATTTTTTGGAGCTGTGGAGTTAGTTAAAACATTTGAATTATGGACTTTGAACTGAACAACTTCATTTTGAAATTTGTAAATTATGAACTGAACTAGTTCATGTAGAAAGTGAACTTTCCCAACACTGATCGACCCTGCGGAGTTGCCGTGGGTGATGAATCAGGCGTTGCCGTGGGTGATGAATCAGGTGTTG
>NC_137917.1:29395925-29405925 GCF_963457725.1 Sprattus sprattus
GTCTGCATTCTCTTTGCACACTCACTAAATCAGATTGCTGTGTGTGTGTGTGTGTGTGTGTGTGTGTGTGTGTGTGTGTGTGTGTGTGTGGCACTAAAAACGGTGGAGTGCTACAACTCAAAAAAGAGCCTGTGTAAGCTCTCTGGCCTGATTCCCTATGCTGCCAAATACACACACACACACACATACAGCAGTGTAATGCATTTACAGGGCAGTAGCTGTCTGTCCTGCTCTGTCCACCTGTCTGCTTTTTCAAACCATCTTTTTCTCTCTCAAACACACACACCGATATACACAGTCACACTCACAGTCACAGACACACACACACACACACCGTCACACTCACAGACACAGACACACACATACACTGATATACACAATCACACACACACACACACCGATATACACAGTCACACTCACACACACACACCGATATACAGTCACACACACTGATACACACTCACAGACACACACAGATATACACAGTCACACTCACACACACACACACCGATATACAGTCACACACACTGATACACACTCACACACTCACAGACACACACAGATATACACAGACACACACACACACAAACACCGATATACGCACACACACGTCATCATCACTCTAAGCATGATGTCATCTTCACAGAGATTTTTGACTTTATTTGGCCACAATACAAGACCATATCAAACATATCAGTTTGTTTTGTTATTATTTCAACGTTCACATGGCACCATGACAACATTCAACTCTAAGCATTGGCTAATGTTTAAACATGCAACTGCACCAGTATACCATATGCACTGTACACTTATTCCAATACACTTTAAAAGCCCCTGCAGGGTGTGTGTGTGTGTGTGTGTGAACCCTGCAGGGTGTGTGTGTGTATGTGTGTGTGTGTGTGTGAACCCTGCGGGGTGTGTGTGTGTGTGTGTGTGTGTGAGAGCCCTGCATACTGGAGACATATCATCCTGTCAAGGTCAAAATACACACACTTAGCTTATAACACACTTAGCTTATAACACCTGGAGTATGAGATAAGATGAGGAACAGTCAGAGACAAGCCGCACTCAACGCCTTTGAGAACAGTCAGGAACAGTCAGGAACAGTCAGGAACAGTCGGTCTTCAGCATAAATACAGGATGAGGAGACAGTTTCTCACACACACACACACACACACACACTCTCACACACACATACTGATCCGTGTCTGACAGCAGTAAGGCAAACACATGCAGAGACCGTTAACAGGAACAGCTCGTCTCTGCATCATCACAGAGACACACACACACACACACACACACACGTCACATCACGCTGATACATGGCACACAACTCACACACACACAGAGCCTGACAGAGATGCACTGGCTCATAACACACATCAGGATAAAGACTTGGCCTTGGACTACGTCTGCATGAGTGGAAGTAAGCACACACACACACACACACACACACTAAGCTTCTGCCTTGGACTACGTCTGCATGAGTGTGGAAGTAAGTGCATGACCAAACAGACAGCCAGTGGGTGTGTGTCTCTAAGACCAGATCTAGGGGTAAGTTAACCGGCTTGTTGAGGTATGTTTACAGTGTGTGTGTGTGTGTTATGTGTGTGTGCGGTGTAGTAAGCTCGCATGTTGAGGTATGTTTACAGTGTGTGTGTGTGTGTTATGTGTGTGTGCGGTGAAGTAAGCTCGCATTTTGAGGTATGTTTGCAGTGTGTGAGTGTGCAGTGTAGTTAGCCCGCTTCTTGAGGTATGTTTGCAGTGTGTGTGTGTGTGCGGTGTAGTTAGCCCGCTTGTTGAGGTATGTTTGCAGTGTGTGTGTGTGTGCGGTGTAGTTAGCCCGCTTGTTGAGGTATGTTTGCAGTGTGTGTGTGTGTGTGTGTGTTATGTGTGTGTGCGGTGTAGTTAGCCCGCTTGTTGAGGTATGTTTGCAGTGTGTGTGTGTGTGTGTGTGTGTGTGTGTGTGTGTGCGGTGTAGTTAGCCCGCTTGTTGAGGTATGTTTGCAGTGTGTGTGTGTGTGCGGTGTAGTAAGCTCGCTTGTTGAGGTATGTTTGCAGTGTGTGTTCCGGAGACGGGAGTTGGTGCGGTCCTGACCCGACATGGCCTGTGGTCGAGCCTGGCCCAGACCCAGAAGAACAGTACTGAGCCAGAACAGCAGCAGCAGCCCTCCGCCCCGAGCTGTCCACCCTGGAGCAGATTGGGCCCAGTTTGGACACGGAACCGGTCCTCACCCAGGCCTTAAACTGCTCCAGGGACGGCACTTACCTGGGCTTGAATGGACAGTACAAATATAAACAAACAGCAGTTCGAACAGTTCAACAGCCTTTACATGGGGGGGGTTAACAGCCTTCGCCTGACCCTGATGCCCTTAGAGCCCAACGGCTTACAGTGGGAGAGTTAGACGTGACCACCTCATCACACTAACGATTCAGTCGCACTAGCGAGTCAGTCGCACTAACGATTCAGTCGCACTAACGATTCAGTCGCACTAACGATGCAGTCGCACTAACGATTCAGTCGCACTAACGATTCAGTCGCACTAACGATTCAGTCGCACTAACGTGTCACGTACGCAAGATACACTAATGAGTCAAACACACTAGAGGTACTCATGAGTCTAACTAATCAGTCGCTCTAATGAGTTAGTAACACTAACAAGTCAGTCGCACTAACGAGCCAATCGGACAAGATACACTAACAAAGCCGTCCCACTAACGACTGAAAAGGGACAAGATTCACAAATGAGTCAAACATACTAGATGCACTAATGATTTGATTGCACTAACTAGTCAGACACTAATAAGCCAGATGTGCTAACAAGGCAGAAGCTCTTTCAAGTAAGACGCCCTAACAAGTCTGATGCACTAACGAGGGGCTGAACCATGACAGCCAATCAGATAGCTGAGGGTGAGAGTAAAACTTGTCATCCGATGTTAACCTGAGCCCACACAGGAAGTATCAACCACATATCAGCCGTGACCTTTAACCCTCGATGGAGCAGAGGTGGCTGTGCCTGGCCTTGCAGACCTGTGTGACGGCCCAGATGTTTGCAGTGAGGACAGAAACACGGAGCGCAGCCTGCTGCCTTCAACAAGCCCAGGAATCAGTGCAGGTATCTGCACTGGGGTATGCTGCTGTCTATGGACACATATTTGCACTATACACATAGTTTCAGTTTCAGTTTCAGTTTCAGTTTCTTTGTCTTAAGTTTGCTTTTGAAGATAACATTCCAGAGAAGGAGCACAGCAAGGAAGGGAAGGACTTCTGTTACCGTGGTTACAGCAGACATGCACAAGCCATATTTACGTATTTACATCACAGTAGACACGGCCACCGGGGGGGGGCGGGGGAGGGGGTGGGGGAGGGGTGGATTGCATAGTCAAGGTAAAAGGGTGTTGGCTTGTCCACAGGGTTCTCAGAGGGGTCAAAGGGCAGAATGAGGGTTCCGGGGCCGAGCCAGGCTAAGCTGAGGCGCCCGTGAGGGTTCCAGAGTTCCAGAGTCCAGAGTTCCAGAGTTCCAGAGATCCAGAGTTTCAGAGGTCCAGAGTTCCAGAGTTCCAGAGTTCCAGAGTTCCAGAGTTCCAGAGTTCTAGGGTTCCAGAGATCCAGAGTTCCAGAGATCCAGAGTTCTAGGGTTCCAGAGATCCAGAGTTGGGTTAAGACTGAGAGCGAGTGTCCGGGTGGCCAAGGGGAACAGGTCCCCACTCAGGTGGCTACGCGGTGTGTGTGTGTGTGTGTGTGTGTGGGCTGCTGGGACACAGCAAAGGAGGTCTGTTTTAATGAGTTCGCTTCACCTCACGGAGTATCGATGTCGTCGTGAGGTTAGAGTCTCTCGTCTCTTCTGGGTGAACCGGGTCGGTGGTGAGCGTCGCTGCTTGACCCACTCCGTAGCTCAGGTGAAGTACTTGCAGTTGGTGGAGTCGATGAAGCACTGTGAGGTGCATCTCAGGTGTCCGTGCGACCTGCCCAACACAGGTGAGGTCAGAGGTCAGAAACACACAGGTGAGGTCAGAAACACACAGGTGAGGTCAGAGGTCAGAAACACACAGGTGAGGTCAGAGGTCAGAAACACACAGGTGAGGTCAGAAACACACAGGTGAGGTCAGAGGTCAGAAACACACAGGTGAGGTCAGAAACACACAGGTGAGGTCAGAAACACACAGGTGAGGTCAGAGGTCAGAAACACACAGGTGAGGTCAGAAACACACAGGTGAGGTCAGAAACACACAGGTGAGGTCAGAGGTCAGAAACACACAGGTGAGGTCAGAAACACACAGGTGAGGTCAGAAACACACAGGTGAGGTCAGAGGTCAGAAACACACACATGGGCGAGAGTGAGGGAAACTAAGCCATCTCATCAGAAATACTATTTCGAGGGGAAGTAGGTTTGTATGCAGAACATGTACTGTATGTGTGCATGCATGAATGCAAGGGTGTATGTATGTATGTATGTATGTATGTATGTATGTATGTATGTATGTATGTATGTATGTATGTATGTATGTATGTATGTATGTATGTATGTATGTATGTATGTATGTACGTACAGGTATGTATGTATGTATGTATGCATGTATGTATGCATGCATGCATGCATGTATGTATGCATGCATGTATGTATGTATGTATGTATGTATGTATGTATGTATGTATGTATGTATGTATGTATGTATGTATGTATGTATGTATGTATGTATGTATGTATGTATGTATGTATGTACGTACAGGTATGTATGTATGCATGCATGCATGTATGCGTGCATGTATGTATGTATGCATGCATGCATGTATGCGTGCATGTATGTATGTATGTATGTATGTATGTATGTATGTATGTATGTATGTATGTATGTATGTATGTATGTATGTATGTATGTATGTATGTGTTACGACCCTGTGGGTCTGGCTGTCTATTTTTGCCTGGGCATTTTGTTTTGTTTTCTGTTTATTGCAAACAGGTTGGTGCCCTGCTGATTGGGGCTCTAATCCCATTGGTTTAGAGAAGTCCCGGCCCTTTAAAAGCGGCCGGAGTTCATCACACCGGGGCTTGCTTTGGGATCGCGATTTTTCTGTTGTCTGCCACCATTCTTTTCTGCTAGGCCCTGCCCGCGCCTCTAACATAATGAGCGCTACTCACCGGAGTGAGAGACTGGGAGAGAGCGTCAGGCTGTTGAGGCCTGTTCTCAAGACCTTGGGTTTTTGTTTGTGGTGTTAATTTTGAGCCTTAGTTATTTATTTGATTATTTGTCCAATAAATTCACGGTTATTTTTACTCCTTTGTCGGCCCGTGTTTTTAAATGTTTGTTACATTCTAAAGCCCTAGACAGGCATGTAACAAAATGGGGGCTCATCCTTTGCTTTGAACCCGTCTTATTGCATAGATTTTTTCGGTTTTGCCTGTTGATCCTCAGTCTCGTTTTTGTGTTGTCCGTTGCCTATTTATTTCCCCGTAATACTTTTTGTTCGGAAGCTCACTGAACTCTAGTGAGTTAGTGTTTTGATTTGTTTCTTTGATTTGGTGGTGGTTAATTGGCAGACAAAGTGGTGTAGATTTATTTATTTATTTCACCTGGTGCGCATCTTGGTGGCTGCGCTGTTCGGTGCCGTTGACGGTAGGCCTATACAAATGACTGTTGTTTGTTCAGAGCATTAAGTGGCAAATGCTCGAAGTTCGTGGCTTCTCAATTTTTTCCTCTGCTTTTGGACTACTTTTCTGAGCATTCATTTTTGGGGTGGGGAAGACGTCAGATTATGGATTTTCTGTGGATCTAATTTGACCGTTTTGACAGCCCTCCGTGTATCGCGAAACAGGGTTTAAGCCATACAGCAGGCATGACCGAGCAACGGAGTGGTTACCAGCAGGCAAGTCACCAATTAAGAGGAGGCAGGTGAAGTGCCTCAATAATTAGCCTACCTGACACCCCCACCATACAACAGCATTGCAGCGGACAATGCCTCTATAAAGAGGAGGAACGCAATCTCAAACCTTTTTCGTACAACGGTTCTACACCACTGCCCTCCGATGACGAGTCTGAGTGGACCAAAGCTGAAGCAGCAGTGCCTTTCGTCCCTGGGAGGGAGAGTTAAAAAAGTTGCGTTCTATATACTGTCGCAAGCCTCCAACCGCGCAGCAGAGATTGAGGAATTCCGCGTCTGATTATTCTCCGCAGAGGCGTGATTCGCGTGAGTTTTGGGATTACCAGTTGGACATCTGGTTGCCGCATGTCCTTAATTGTAAAAGAGAACTTTGGAAGTTGTTCTGTGCTCTCCAGGCAACACCCTCAGTCCGAGGTTAAAAGCAGAAAGCCAAATAAATAGGCTAACTGTTGTCTCAAAGAGAACAAACATCGGGACAGAACAACTGTTTTGTTTGAACCGTGTAGATTTTTTGTTTCTGTCCTTGTGGTACTGTGCTTGATATTGTCCTTATAATTCTGTCCTTCTGATTATGATTGTCCTTATGATATTGTTCTTATGAGTATGGCCTTATGGTGCCGGCCTTGTGATTATGGCCTTATGGTGCTGGCCTTTTGATTCAGTCCTTAAGTTGTGCTTATGATTCTGTCCTTATGATTCTGTCCTTATGATGTGCTTTTGATTCAGCCCTTAAGTTGTGCTTATGATGTCCTTATGATTCTGTCCTTATGATGTGCTTTTGATTCAGTCCTTATGATGTGCTTTTGATTCAGTCCTTATGATGTGCTTTTGATTCAGTCCTTATGATGTGCTTTTGATTCTGACCGTATGATGTGCTTATGTTTCTGTCCTTATGGTTCTGTTCTTATGGCCCTGTCTTGCCCTGTTGTTAATCAACATTATATGTTGAATTTTGGTGGTGGGGGTGTTACGACCCTGTGGGTCTGGCTGTCTATTTTTGCCTGGGCATTTTGTTTTGTTTTCTGTTTATTGCAAACAGGTTGGTGCCCTGCTGATTGGGGCTCTAATCCCATTGGTTTAGAGAAGTCCCGGCCCTTTAAAAGCGGCCGGAGTTCATCACACCGGGGCTTGCTTTGGGATCGCGATTTTTCTGTTGTCTGCCACCATTCTTTTCTGCTAGGCCCTGCCCGCGCCTCTAACATAATGAGCGCTACTCACCGGAGTGAGAGACTGGGAGAGAGCGTCAGGCTGTTGAGGCCTGTTCTCAAGACCTTGGGTTTTTGTTTGTGGTGTTAATTTTGAGCCTTAGTTATTTATTTGATTATTTGTCCAATAAATTCACGGTTATTTTTACTCCTTTGTCGGCCCGTGTTTTTAAATGTTTGTTACATTCTAAAGCCCTAGACAGGCATGTAACAGTATGTATGTATGTATGTATGTATGCAAGTATGTATGTATGTATGTATGCATGTGTGTGTGTATGTAAGCACATTTATGTGAGTGTATGTAAGTGTGTGTGTGTGTGTGTGTGTGTCTCCGTGTGTACTTACCCTGGTAAGTAGGACTTGCATGTCTGATAGCCGAAGTCTTTTCCGTCACATTCTTCAGCTCCCTCATGGCGATATCCATCCCCACAGTACGCGTGCTTACACCCTAGAACAGGCAACAAGCAGACACACACACACACACACACACACACACACACACACACACACACACACACACACACACACACACACACAGGCAACAAGCAGAGACACACAACTTCATAAACCCCAACCATAAGCAACCCTTCTCAGAGCTAAAGGTGATCTATGATCTATTTCATAGTTTAAGTGTGTGTGTGTGTGTGTGTGTGTTATTATCTGTGAACCTTGACTGGTCAACCTGAACTCCAACCCTAACTCTATTAGTGTTAGATGCTATGCATAGACACTGATTGTGTGTGTGTGTGTGTGTGTGTGTGTGTGTATGTGTGTGTGTGTGTGTGTGTGTGTGTGTGTGTGTGTGTGTGTGTGTGTGTGTGTGTGTATGTGTGTATGTGTGTATGTGTGTGTGTGTGTGTGTGTGTGTGTGTATGTGTGTGTGTGTGTGTGTGTGTGTATGTGTTTATGTGTGTGTGCGTGTG
Source organism: Sprattus sprattus (assembly GCF_963457725.1). Taxonomy (NCBI): domain Eukaryota; kingdom Metazoa; phylum Chordata; class Actinopteri; order Clupeiformes; family Clupeidae; genus Sprattus; species Sprattus sprattus. The sequence goes on from NC_137917.1 coordinate 29,403,935, forward strand.
TGTATGTGTGTATGTGTGTATGTGTGTGTGTGTGTGTGTATGTGTGTATGTGTGTGTGTGTGTATGTGTGTGTGTATGTGTCCACTCACTGATGCAGCTGTCCGTCACCACCTTGTTCCCGTCGTCACACTCCTCTCCGCTCCGGTGCTGGACGCTTCCGTCCCCACAGATCCCTTCTGGATCCGGAGCGGTCTCCGTGGACTGGAACGGCGTCAGCTGGAACCAGAGATTCACATTGGGGTTGTCATGGATACAGGGTAACATTCCATCAGCCTAAACAACACATTGGGGTTGTCAGGGATACAGGGTAACATTCCATCAGCCTAAACAACACATTGGGGTTGTCAGGGATACAGGGTAACATTCCATCAGCCTAAACAACACATTGGGGTTGTCATGGATACAGGGTAACATTCCATCAGCCTAAACAACACATTGGGGTTGTCATGGATACAGGGTAACATTCCATCAGTATAAACAACACATTGGGGTTGTCATGGATACAGGGTAACATTCCATCAGCCTAAACAACACATTGGGGTTGTCATGGATACAGGGTAACATTCCCATCAGTATAAACAACACATTGGGGTTGTCATGGATACAGGGTAACATTCCATCAGCCTAAACAACACATTGGGGTTGTCAGGGATACAGGGTAACATTCCATCAGTATAAACAACACATTGGGGTTGTCATGGATACAGGGTAACATTCCCATCAGTATAAACAACACATTGGGGTTGTCATGGATACAGGGTAACATTCCATCAGCCTAAACAACACATTGGGGTTGTCATGGATACAGGGTAACATTCCATCAGCCTAAACAACACATTGGGGTTGTCATGGATACAGGGTAACATTCCATCAGCCTAAACAACACATTGGGGTTGTCAGGGATACAGGGTTACTTTCCATCAGTATAAACAACAAATCAGGGATGCTCCTGCCCTATGTGTGGGGTACCTGAATGAGCAGCCTGAATCATCTTGGGTGAGGTACCTGAATAGGCAGCCATCATGTGTGCGGTACCTGAATGTGTGTGGTACCTGAATGTGTGAGGTACCTGAATAGGCAGCCATCCCTCGATGTCCTTAAAGTAGAGAGCGCGCTGGTCCTTGCGGAAAGCCAGAGCGTTGTCATACTGAAGACGATCCAGCTCCTCACCGTTGTCCACCACGAAGATCTGACAAGAGACAAGAGTCCTGCCTGATAAATGTGTGTGTGTGTGTGTGTGTGTGTGTTTTATTTGCAGTCATAACTATAATTAATGCGTGTAAAAACACAGTATTTACCCACCGACAGTGAAGACGTTTTTCTGCCACATTCTGCCATATTTTTTTCCTCTGCAACAAATTAGATTTTTAATGTAATAGAGTCTTACCGCGGGTACTTTGGGGTAGCCTCCTCTGAAGGGGAGCTGGTCGTAAGGGGGGCCGTGCAGGTTGAGGGGGGTGGGGCAGTTGCATTGGCCGGGGTTCCCTGGCTGCCCTTTGGACCCTTTAGGTCCCACCATGAAGAGACCTGAGGAAACAACACCCCATAATATACACCATCCCATAATATACACCATGAAGAGGCCTAGGAAACAACATCCCATAATATACACCATCCCATAATATACACCATCCCATAATATACACCGTATTCTAAAACTGATTGTTCAAATCCTTGATTGTGATTGGCTAAAAGCCGTTTTAAAATCCAGCATAACCTTACAAGTTGTCCTCATAACATTCTATGATAACATTCCATATTACTGCGCAGCGAATGGCAAGGCAAGGCAAGGCAAGGCAATTTTATTCATATAGCGCATTTCATACACATGTGGAGCAACATCATCTGGGACACTGAAGCGTCAAAATCAGGATACCCCTGTCGCTGAACCAGCAAAGAGGAGCCCGTTTGAAAACTATTTCAACAATTGCACTATTAATGGCGATATACAAATTAATGTGAATATATAAGCATCCCTTTTTTGTCGGTAG